>NW_006924742.1:0-702 GCF_000298275.1 Orycteropus afer afer | reverse complement strand
TTCTGCTATTTCATGAGGTGCCATATTAACAAAGATCAATGGTATTAAAGGAGGAAGTTGAAGCTGCACTGAAGGAATTGGTGAAAAACAAGTGTCCAGGAACTGATGGTATACTCATTTAGATGTTCCAACAAATGGATGCAGCACTGGAGACATTGACTTGTTTATGTCAAGAAATGTGGAAGACAACTACCTGGCCAACTGACTAGAAGATATCCATATTTGTGCCCATTCCAAAGAAAAGTGATCTAACAGAATATAGAAATTATTGAACAATATCATTAATAAGACATGCAAGTAAAACTTTGCTGAAGATAATTCAAAAACTATTGCAGTTGTATATTGCCATGGAAATTCCAGAAAAGCAAGGTTGGATTCAGAAGAGGACATGGAATAAGGAATGGCATTGCTACTGTCAGATGGATCTTGTTGTTGTTGTTGTTAAGTGTCGTCAAGTCGTTTCCGACTCATAGTGACCCCATGCACAGCAGAACGAAACACTGCCAGATCCCGCGCCAGCCCCACAATACCTGCTGTATTTGAGCCCATCATCTCAGCCACCGTGTCAATCCATATCATTGAAAGCCTCCCCCTCTTTCGCCAACCATCCACCCTACCAAGCATGACATCCTTCTCCAGGGAATGGTCCCTTCTTACAACATGACCAAAATAAGTGAGACGAAGTCTGGCCATTCTTGCTTC
>NW_006924741.1:11620-12499 GCF_000298275.1 Orycteropus afer afer | reverse complement strand
TATCACTACGGAAGTAGGATTGCCCAACCTACTAGGGCCCTTAAATTTGCCCCTAGATTTTCCTTGACGAACTGTATAGTTTTTTTTTTTGTTGTTGTTGTTGTTAGGTGTCGTCGAGTCATTTCTGATTCATAGTGACCCTATACACAGCAGAACAAAACACTGCTCAATCCTGCACCAGCTCAACGATCCCTGCTATACTTGAGCCCATCATCACAGCCACTGTGTCAATCCATCTTGTTGAAAGCCTCCCCCACTTTCATTGAGCCTCCACCCAACCAAGCATGACATCCTTCTCCAGGGAATGGTCTCTTCTGACAACATGACCAAAATACGTGAGACGAAGTCTGGCCATTCTCGCTTCGAAGGAGCATTTCGGGTGCACTTCCTCCAGGACAGATCAGTTAGTTATTTTAGCAGTCCATGATACTTTCAGCATTCTTCGCCAGCATCACAACTCAAAAGCATCAATTCTTTTTCAGTCTTCCTTATTCATAGTCCAGCTCTCACATGCATATGAAGCAATTGGAAATATCATGGCTTCTGTCAGGTGTACCTTAGTCCTCAAGGAGACATCCTGCTCCTCAGCACTTGAAACAGTTCCTTCACGGTTGACTTTCCCAATGCTACACATCATCTAATGTCCTGACTGCTGCTTCCATTGACATCGATTGTAGAAGCAAGCGATGTGAATTCTTTGACAACCTCAATCTTCTCTCCATTTATTGTGATTCTGCTCATTGGTCCAGTTGTGAGGATTTTTGTTTTCTTTATATTGAGACAAAATCCATACTGTAAACTGTATTCTTCAACCTTCATCAGTAAGTGCCTCAAGTCATCCTCACTTTCAGCAAGCAAAGTTGTATCGTCTGCATATCT
>NW_006924741.1:0-8833 GCF_000298275.1 Orycteropus afer afer | reverse complement strand
TACCTTTTCAGTCTTGCATTCCGGAGGGTTCTTGGGGTTGCTGGAAAGTAGATCATGTTCTTAAGCCCCAGGAATCTGTGAGAGCACTGTCTCTTTAAATATCCAAAACAGTCAAGCCGCTTTTAGATCTTCAAAACGGCGGCGCCTTCCGGACCGGCAAAAGTCCACAGCTCAGCCCGCCTTTCTCTTCACCTTCTTTATTTATTCCCCAGCCACTGGAGCAGTCCTCCGTGCAGTCCCTGGCTAGCAGGGCTGATTTTTAGGTTAATTCTTAAGTCCTACCAGCACTCGGGAATCTCCAAGCTGTCTGTGCCATCAAGATCGCTCAGGATCGCTGCCAGACCCAGCTCCATATGTCTCCTTTTTTGGTATTTTCACGCAAATTCCTCTGCTAGTTGGGGTTTAGTCCATGTCTATATCCTTCCCTTCAAGACTCAGAGGTCCAGGATTATCTTCTGTGTCTGTCTTAATTGGTTTCCCTTTTCTTTGTTGAAGAGGATCTGGGCAGTCTTTCTACCTAGTCCGCCATCTTGCTGGAACTCCCAAATCTATTCTTGAGATCGTCTTCAAATTGAAGTGGGATATACTCAAGGCTATAGTTTGGCTCTCATGGACTTGTTTTATTTTATTTTTTTTTTCAGCTGTAATTTAAACTTCATATGAGATATTGAAGGTCTGTTCTACAGTTGGCACCTGACCTTGCTTTAACTGATGATATTAAGCTTCTCAACTCTCTCTTTAAACAGATATAATCTATTATTTTCCTGTGAATTCCTTCTGGTGAAATTCACATGTGTAGATGTTGTTTATGTTCTTGAGAAAGGTATTTTCAATAAAGAAATAAAAGGTCTTTCAAAATTCTATCATGCACTCTTTGATGTTGCTTCTGCCAATAAATACATATTTTCCAATGACTAATACTTCTTCTTTTGTTACAACATTCACATTCCAATCACCAGTAATTGTCAATGTATCTTGTTTGTATGTTTTATCAATTGCAGACTGCAGAAATAGATAAATATCTTCACTGTCTTCATCTTTGCCATCATCAGTTAGTGCATAAATTTAAATAACTTCTTCTTTGTAGGCATTTAGATATTATCTTATGACAGGGAGTGGTGTATTTTGGAATAGATATTGAAATATTCCTTTTGACAATGAAGGTGATGCTGTTCCTCTTCAGTTCATCATTCTCTGCATACTAGAACATATGACTGATTCAAAATGACCAAAACCACTCCTCACTAGTGTATCAAATATCTATCTTCAAGTATTCTATTTCATTTTTGATGATGTCCAATTTTCATAAATTAATACTTTGTATATTCCATTTTCCCATTAATTATATGTTTAATCTGGATAATTTGCATGGAAACTCATTGAAAATAAGTTTAAATATTAAGCTCCTTGGAAAAAGGGAGACATTTATTTAAAATATGGATGATAGTATGTAAAAAAATTTAAAACAATGTTCTATTGTTTCATCAAGTTAGAAATTGTTGTTAGTTTTATTATAAATATTAGTGAGATATTATTAGTTATTATTAGATATTATTAATTATTGGTATACATTATAATATATTATATATATTGTATATTAATCTATATTATTAGTTATTATTAGATATTATAAGTTATATTAGATAGTATTTGTTCTGGTTACCTAGTGCTGCTCTGACAGGAAATATACCACAAATGGGATGGCCTGACAAACAGGAGTTTATTCTTACAATTCGGAGGCTTTAAGTCCAAGTTCAAAGTGCCAGGCTCTAGGGGTTGAGTGAAAGCCCCTCAACCTTGGGATCCAGCTCTGCCTCCTCCTCCCAACCCACTGGGGCTAGAGGCATTTCTTCACTTAGACAGCTGCTGGCTGCTAAGCCTGAGAAGCCCCAAGGTTGACAAGTAAAAAGGCATAGTCCCGATGTTACCAAGCCACATGGCAGGCCATTAATTTAAGTCCATTGTAAGTCCCAGTGTCCTCAGAGCATAGCAGGCTGCTGAGCAATGACACAGATACGTGCAGGGTCTAAGTGTGCCATTCTCAAAGCTTCTTCTTATATACAGGAAACAGACCGCATCCCAAAGGCATCTACTCAGCTGCTTGTGGTAGATCCCACCATGGAGTTGACTGCCAGTTTCATCATGGGGAATAACTACCACCAGCTGTCCAGCCAGTCAACCAGGTCCAGCCAAGTTGACACACAAACATAACTACCAAAATATTCATACCAACCAGGCTATCTAAACTTGGCATCTTATAGTTTGTATGATCATAACATGATGATGTTTTATATAAGTATTTTTTTATGAGAATAAAAATATTTAAGAAAGAGAATTTTGAAAATAATGGGTGGTATTCTATGCTGGCATATTTTTGCCTCATAATAATTTGTAAATTATTTTGTACACCACTGACTTTGTATTACTTTGAGTCATTTTTTGCAAAGTACTCTTTATTTACTTTTGTTCTATCATTCTAAAACAGCTATTATATTGCAGAAAATTATGGTTAGCATTCTGATGACAACAACCCAAAAATGACTACTAGAAAACTGGCATGATGCAAATATAAAGTAGATAAATCACTTTCCTTATTAATCATCTGCCTTCCACAAAAACTACATTTATTTGTTGTTTTTATTAAGTGTCATTGACGCAGTTCTAACCCATAGCAACTCCATGTGACCAAGTAGAAGTGCCAGATAGAGCTTTCTCGTTGCAATCTTTGCAAGATCCCATGTAAGATCCATGGGATCTTTGTCCCATGGAGCCAATGGATGAATTCAAACTGTCAGTATTTCTGTTTGCAGCCAAGTGCTTAGCCACCAGTGTACTCGCTCTCCCACCAGGGAGTAAATCAGCTGTTATAGTTGCCAATATTATTCTCTGGCTTGAAAATTTAGTAGCTTATTTGTTCAACCTTAAAATAGCATGTATTGTTCAATCATAAACACTGTATTTAGTTTGCTTCAGTACTATCTAGTCAGGTTTATTTCTCACATTCTGACACATACTTGAACTGTAAAAAATATTCTAATGTTATCTCTAAAACTATGTAAAATCAATCAGAAATAGGACACAAGATGGTAAATAGATGTTTTATTTAATAGCAAATAAATTCAAATCCTCTGCTGGTACCTTTTGATTGCTCTTCAACAATCATAAATAAAATAATCTTCCACTTTAATTTTTGGCATGTAAAGAACTCGGAGGTGTTATAGCCATTCCTATGACAAGGAAATGATGTTCACACTGAAAACAAACAACTTAGACTCATTAGAGAAATGTGGTCACAGTGAACTGCCAGCCAGAAATCACAAAAGAGAAGTACAACTAGAAAGATACAGTTTAGGTTTATTTTTTTGGTACCTATTGTAAATAGTATTGATTTCCTTATTTCTTTTTCAGCAATCTCTTTCCAGTGTAGAGGAATCCAACTGATTTTGGGATGTTGATCTTGTATTCTGCCACCATGCTAAACCTCTCAATTAGTTCCAGTAGATATTTGACTGAGTTTATTGGGTTTTCTAGGTATAGGATCATATCATCAGCAAATAGGGATAGTTTGACTTCTTCCTTACCAATTTTGATGCCTTTGATTTCTCTTTCTTGTTATTGATCTGGCAAAGACTTCCAGTACAATGTTGAATAGAAGTGGTGATAGAGGGCATCCTTGTCTGGTTCTTGTTCGTAGTGGGAATGGTATCAGTCTCTCTCCACTGAGAATAATGTTGGTTGTTAATTTTGCATAGATGCCTTTTATTGTGTTGAAGAATGCCCCTTCTATTCCTATTTTGCTGAGATTTTTGATGAGGAATGGATGTGGGATTTTATCAAATGCCTTTTCTGCATCAATTGATATGATCATGTGGTTCTTCTCCTTTGTTTTATTTATGTGGTGGATGATACTGATTGTTTTTCTCATGTTGAACTATCCCAGAATACCTAATATGAACCCCACTTGGTCATAATCAATGATTTTCTTGATATGTTGTTGGAGTCTATTGCTAGGATTTTGTTGAAAATTTTTGCACCTATATTCATGAGGCATATTGGTCTTTAATTTTCCTTTTAAGTGATGTCTCTGCATGGTTTTGGTATCAAAGTTATGCTTGCTTCTTAAAATGAGTTAGGGAGGATTCCTTCCTTTTCTGTGTTTTGGAATAGTTTGAGTAGGACTGGTGTCAATCCTTCTCTGAAAGTTTGGTAGAATTTTCTGGTGAAACCCTCTGGGCCAGGACTTTTTTTTGTTGTTAATTTTTTTATGACCTGTTCAATTTCTTCTTTGTTATGGATCTGTTCAACTGTTCCCCATCAGTCTGCATTAGTTTAGGTAAGTGGTGTGTTTCTAGAAATCTGTCCATTTTGTCTAGATTTTCAAAATTATTGGAGTACAGTTCTTCATAGTTTCCTGATGTTATCCTTTTTTTTTTTTTTTTTTCTGTTGTGATGCTGCCCATTCTGTTTCTTATTTGTGTTATTTGTATTCTGCCTCTCTTTTCCTTTGTTAAATTGGCCAGGATTTGTCAATTTTATTAATCTTTTAAAAAAACCCTGGTCTTGTTGATTTTTTCTATAGCCCTTCTGTTTTCTGTTTAATTGATTTCTGCTTGGATTTTTATTATTACCTTCCTTCTGGTGACTGTAGGCTTTTCTTGCTGTTCTTCTTGTAATTGTTGGAGATGTTGCTTTAAAGTGTTGATTTTGGCTCTTTCCTCTTTTTTGATGTGTGCATATATCCCTATAAATTGGCTTCTGATCACCACTTTTGTTGTGTCCCAAAGATTTTGATATGTTGTGTTTTCATTATTGTTTGATTCAAGGAATTTTTGAATTTCATTTTTTTATTTCTCTCTTACCATTCTTTTGTAAGCAGGGTATTTGTTCAATTTCCATTTGTTTACTCTTTATCATTGATCTTCCTATTGTTGATTTCTAATTTGATTGCATTGTTACCGGAAAACATGTTTGGCAGTGTTTCAATGTTTTTAAATTTACTAAGGCTTGCTTTGTGTGGCCTAACATATGGTCTATCATGGAGTATGTTCCATGTACACTGGACAAGAATATATCATGTTCTGTTGTTGGATGAAGTGCTCTGTAGATGTTTATAAGGTCAAGCTGGTGGATTGTATTTTTTAGCTCTTCTGCATCTTTGCTGACTTTCTTTCCAGTTTTTCTAGCTTTCACTGAAAGTAGTATAAAAATCTCTAACTATTACTTTGGAGTCATCTATTTGCCTTTTCAACTCTTTTGAAGTCTGATATATGTATTTTGGGGCTCTTTCATTGGGTCCATAGATATTTATTATGGTTATATATCTTCTTGTTCAACTGATTCTTTGAATTTTAGTCTATTTTTGTGTTTGTCTCTATAGTGTGTCTCTTGTAGACAGAATATTGATGAGTTTTGTTTTCTTAGCCAATCTGCAATTCTCTGTCTTTTGACTGGTACAATTAATCCATTAACATTCAGTATAATTATCAAGTATGAATTGGTTGCTGTCATTTTCTTATGTGTTTTTTCATGATGTCCCTGATCTCTTTGTTCCATATTATTTTCTATGCTGAGCTCATTATATTTATGAATCATGCTATCATTTCCTTTTTTGCTGTTGTTTTCGTATTTGCTGAATATTTGTGTTTGTCCTCTTTTTTGTAGTGATGTGAAGTTTTATCATTTTTCTTCTAGGTTACCCTGTGATTTATAATTTTCTCCCCGAGTTTCTAACAGTCCATTCTATCTTGCCATTCTCTTGACTCCCTCACCATTTTGAAGTTCTGTAACTACACAATATTTTCCATCTTTTTGGTTTGTGGTTGTTCTCATTTGCCAACTGATGTCTCTGGTTCCCTGTTTACAATCTTGTAAGCTTATTTTACTTTGGATATGTCCATAACTATGGTTTCTGGTTTATGCTGTCTTGTGTATTAATGGTCAGTTGTTGTTTGCTATTTTTGGTTCTCTGTTCAAAGGACTCCCTTTAGTATGTCTTGTAAGGTTTTCTGGTTTTAACAAATTTCCTTACTTTCTGCTTATCTGGAAATCTCCTAATTTTACCATCATATTTGAGAGACAGTTTTGCCAGGTATATAATTCTTGGTTGAAAATTTTTCTCTTTTGGAGGTTCATATATACCATCCCATTGCCTTCTCACTTGCATGGTCTCTGCTGAGAAATCAGAATTTATTCTTACTGGTTGTCCTTTGTAAGTAACTTTTTGTTTCCCTGTGCAGCTTTAAGGATTCTTTCTTTGTCTTTGGTTTTGATGAGTTTGATGATGATATGTCTTAGTTTTTTTTCTTTTGGGGTCTATCCTGTTTGGGGTTTGTTGGACTTCCTGAATTAATATATTCTCATCTTTGATCATATCAGTGAAGTTCTCCTCCAACAAATCTTGGACAATTTTCTCAGTGGTTTTATTTTTCTTTTCCAGTTCTGGAATTCCAATGATACATAGGTTATTCCTTTTGATGATATCCTACATGAACCTTAGGCTTTCTTCATTTTTTTTTTTTTTTTTTTTTCTGATTGCTCCATTTCCAAAGAAGTATTCAGGTATTTGTCTTCAATCTCATTAATTCTGTCTTCCATTGTATCAATTCTACTCCTTTTTCTTTTCAATGTGTTATCTATTTCTGACAATTTAGTATTAATCTTCCAGATTTCTATCTGTATATTTTGCATTATTTCTAATTTTTCATTTATTTTGTCATTTTGTTCTTATATTTTTTCCCCAAAATTCTTCTAGTCTTTTGCCTGTGTTTTCCTTGAACTGTTTTCAATCCTTTGAACATATCTAAATATAATTCTTTTGAATTTCTTATCAGAGAGTTCCAATGCTGCTTCTTCCTCAAGGATGTGTTTTGGTCAGTACCTTGCTTCCTTATTTCTACCAGTTTATCTTGCTTCTTTGTGTGCACTGTGATGGTATTGTCTCCAAGATATTGTGGAGTTGTTGTATTTAGATCTCTGTTAACTGTGAAGAGCAGGCAAGACTGTAACAGGCTCATATTGGTGATTGTTTATCATTGGCCCATTGATTGAGAAGGAAGTGTTGGCTTTCAGTAAGTGAAGCTGCAGGAGGTATGTGTGTAGTTTTTTGTATAGGGTCTGTTGCTGTCCTCCACTCAGGTAGACAAAAACAATATCTGAATAACCATCAAAGAAGTAAAAGCAAATTGACAAAAACACACTGTGAAATCACACAGGAATAGTAACCAACGAAAGAAAAATTGGGGGAAAAAAAAAAAAAAAAAAGAAAAAAAATATCTGGGGAGAGGGCAATAAGAGAAAAAAGGTAGAGAGGAGAATATTTAAAAAAAAAAAAAAAAAAAAGAAAAAATGAAATACCAGGAACAGAGTTAAGCACAGGAAAGAAAAAAAAAAAAATGTAACCAGGAAAAGCAAAAAGGGAAAAAGCTGAAAACTAGAACCTGGGAAGGGAAGAATAAAGAATAATAATAAAAAGAAAAAAGGTAATAATAATAATAATAGTTTTAAAACAGACAAAAACAAACAAACTAAAAAGAAAAAAATCAAGGCAGGGAGAGGCAGGGTACCTATCCTCCATAGGAGCACACAGACTGGAATGGAATTCCTGGTGGGATAGAAGGTGGGTGGGAGTGATGGATGACTGCACCTCCATTCACCAAGAGAGTGTGGGATATGAGATTTAGAAGGAGAATGTTACACCTTTCCAGTAAGCCACATTCAAATGTGCTTGTTGTGCCCCGCAAGTGGAGCCTGTTCTTAAGTCCCTGGAATCTGGGAGAATGTCGTTGCTTTAAATATCCAAAATAGTCAATCTTCTTGTAAACATTCAAAATGGCTTCACCCTCCAGACAGGCAAAATCCACAGCTCAGACCATCTTCCTCTTTGCTGCTTTCCCTTTTATTCATCAGCCACCAGAGCAGTCCTCCATGTAGTCCCTGAGTAGCAAGGCTGATTTTTAGATTAATTCTTTTTTTTTTTTTTTTTGATTTGGGTGAAGATTTACAGAGCAAATACTTTCCATACAGCAGTTCACATATACTTTGGCACATGTCATTGACCACAGTTTACCACAACGCAACAGCTCCCCTCCCACTTCCTCCCCATAGTTACCTCTTCCCAGTGTCCATCCCTCCATACTCTCCTGCCACCTGAGCTGTCTCCCTGTGCCTAAGCAGCCCTTCCTTCTCTCATGATTGTTCTCTCCAGGGCAGGTGTCTACTTGATGTAAATGTTTAACTCACATGCCTGTACCTTGTTTGGCTGGAAACCATAGGTGTGGGTTCAATTCCAGACCTGAAGGGCAGCTAAGGGCCATAGTCTCAGTGGTTCCACAAGGCTCTATTGGACCATCAAACCTGGTCCCCACCTTTTTTTTCCTTTGTCTCCAAATGATTTTGAGTTTTGTTCCACATTGTTCTCCCTCTCTATCCAGGATCTCCTATATCCCTTCCAACTGGATGACAGTGGTAGCCGGGCACCATCTAGTTATTCTGGTCTCATAGTTGTACAGGTTGCAGATACGATGGTGTACCAGTCACTAGGACTGACTGTTTCCATTCATTTGGTTTTCTTCTTTCTTTTTGACGAGGAGAGATCCAACGTTGCATCTAGATGGCAGCTTGCTAGCTTTTAAGATCCCAGTCGTTACTCACCAAAGTAGTAGGTGGAAAAATATTTTGTATAGTATGCTATGCCAATTGAGCTTGATGTCTCCTGAGACTATGGTCCCAAGGCTGCAGGTTCAACTACTCGGTCCCTCTGGGTAGCTGGCTGTGACCAAGCAGTGACCACAACCTTGCCCCTTGTCAGCTCTACTATACACCTGGGAATTCTGAT
>NW_006924740.1:11251-12474 GCF_000298275.1 Orycteropus afer afer | reverse complement strand
CTACAACAAAAATTAAATATTCAGGTATAAATTTAATAAAACATGTACAGCATATCCATGAAGAAAGCCAGATTGTCAGTATAGATCACACTCCGTGAATCTCCTTAGATTCCATCTCCCTAGTAATTCTTAGGAAAATTGGAAGTTAAAAATCAGATGGAACACATAAAGATCAGTGTTTTAGGCACTAGTGAGACAAAATGGACTGATATTGGCCATTTTGAATCAGACAATCATATGGTCTACCCTTCTGGGAATGATAATTGAAGAGGAATGGCATCACATTCATCATCAAAAAGAACATTTGAAGATCTGTCCTGAAATAAAATGGTGTCAGTGTATTATGCTGTAGGCATAATATCCATATGTCTACAAGGAAGACATGTAATATGACTATTATTCAAATTTATGTACAACCACGAAAGCAAAAGATGAGGAAATTAAAGATTTTTACCAACTTCTGCAGTCTGAAATTGACCAAGCATGCAATCACGATTATTGATTATTGCTGGTGATATGAATGTTACAGTTGGAAACAAAGAAGCAACAGTAGTTGGAAATATGACTTTGATGATAGACAGGACACCAGAGATCACATGATAGAATTTTGCAAGACTAACAACTTCCAAGTTATTCATTGCAAATACCTTTTTTCAACAACAACAACAAAAAAAAAAAAAAGGGGGGAAATATACATGTGAATCTCACCAGATAGAATACACAGAAATAAAATCAACTACATCTGTGAAAAGAGATGATGGAAAAGCTCAATATCATCAGTCAAAACAAGGCTAGGAGATGACTGTGGAATAGATCATCAATTGCTCATATGCCAGTTCCAGCTGAAGCTGAGGATAATTAAAACAAGTCAATAAGAGAAAGAATATAACCTTGAGTATATCCCACATGAATTTAGAGACCATCTGAAGAACAGATTTGATGCATTGAACAACAGTGATTGAAAAACAGATGAGTTGTGAGATGACATCAAGAACATCATACATGAAGAAAGCAAACGGTCATTTAAAAGTCAGGAAAGGAATAAAAGACAAAAATGGATGTCAGAAGAGACTCATAAACTTGCTCTTGAGCATAGAGTAGCTAAAGCAAGTGGAAGAAATGTTGAAATAAAAGAGCTAAACAGGAGATTTCAAAGGTTGGCTCAAGAAGAAAAAGTAAAGTATTATAATGAAATATGCAAAGACCTGGAGTTAGAAAACCAA
>NW_006924740.1:6210-9846 GCF_000298275.1 Orycteropus afer afer | reverse complement strand
CAACTGAACTAGTAAGCAACGTCATGATAAATGGAGAAAAGACTGGAGTTGTCAGGGCTTTAATGAAAGCCCTTGGAAAGCACTTGGATCCACAATCAACACTCATAGAAGCAACAGTCAAGAAATCAGACATCGTTTAAAGTTATGAAGAGCAAAGATGTCGTTCTGAAGACTAAGGTGGGCCTAACCCAAGCCATGGTATTTTCAATTGCCTCATACATATGTGAAAGCTGGACAATGAATAAGGAAGACCAAAGGAGAATTGATGCCTTTGAATTGTGGTGCTGGTGAAAAATACTGAAAATACCATGGACTGCCAGAAGAAGGAATAAATCTATCCTGAAAGAAGTGGATCTGGAATGCTCCTGACAAGTAAGAATGGCCAGACTTCATCTCACCAACTTTGGTCATGTTGTCAAAAGGTACCAATCCCTGGAGAAGGATATCATGGTTGGTTAAGTGGAGGGTCAGTGAAAAGGGGAAGACCCTCAACAAGATGGCTTTACCCAGTGGCTACAACAATGGACCCAAGTATAGCAAGGATTGTGAGGATAGTACAGGACCGAGCAATGTTTCATACTGTTGTTTGCAGGATTGTTAGGAGTTGGAATCGACTCAACAGCCCCTAACAAAAGCAACAAGTAGTTCTTAAAGGGCCCTGGTGGTATATTGATTAAGTGCTTGGTTGTTAACCAAAAGGTCAGTAGTTCAAACTCACCAGCCAGCCACTGTGTGAGAGAAAGTCTGCTTCCCTAAAGATTACAACCTTGGGAACACTATGAGGCAGTTCTACCTTGGCTAATAGTGTCATTATGAGTCAGAATTAACTTGAGGACAATGGATTTAGTCTAGTAGTCCTTAGGAATTTCCTTCTACTCACTCTAGAGGACAAGAAAGGGTCAAGACCCCTTTCTAGAGTTTACCCTGATAAAGTCATGTGCCTCACAATGGATAAATGTGCCTAGTGTTGTGTATTATGCTTTTCACCAAACAGAAAGAGGAAAAAACATGGTCTAGACCATGCCAAATCCTAGACCATGCCAAATCCTATCTTCCCCATGCATACAGACATACTAGGAGATCCTTGCCAAAAGGAAGGGCATAGAAGACAAAACAGGCAAACTCACCCACTTTTTATATGAAGATTTTTTTTCCCAACCTACCTGCATAATAGTCTTTCTAGGTAGTTAAGTAAGACCACTTGAAAAAAAAAACAAATGCAATTACTTAGGCAAGAGGGAGTCATTTATTTATTTGGTAAGTAAAAACCAATCAAGTCAATTCTGACTCAGTGACTCCACGTGTGTCAGAGCAGAGCTCTTTCTAGGTGTTTTACAAGGCTGAGTGTTTGGAACTAGAATGTCAGGCCTTTCTTCCAAGGCACCTCTGGGTAGACACAAACCTCCAGCCTTTTTGTTGGCAGCTGAGGGTGTTAACCATTTGCACCACCTAGGCCTTTTTCATGATTACCTACCAGGTATTGTGCCAAACATAGTTGTGCAGCTTCCCTTAAGAAAATAACAATTTTATGATGGTTGTAGATATTAAATAAATACAGAAAATTAAATGCAAAGAGAATTGGTGGAAGAGAATTTCTATG
Source organism: Orycteropus afer afer (assembly GCF_000298275.1). Classification (NCBI taxonomy): domain Eukaryota; kingdom Metazoa; phylum Chordata; class Mammalia; order Tubulidentata; family Orycteropodidae; genus Orycteropus; species Orycteropus afer. The sequence continues at coordinate 8,246 of NW_006924740.1, read as the reverse complement.
GTTTAGAAAGGAGATGGTCTAATCCCCTTACCCCAAGACATTTCAGACAATTCCTTAATGTGTCTTCATCACGTTTTCCCTTATCAGTCAATTAGAAGGAAAACAGAAATCTCAGTTGAGAAGGAGAAAGAGAGAGAGAGAGTCTATCACTGTTAACACAAAAGAAAATTTTAATATTGTACCATGTACTCAGCATCTCTACCCCTGAGAGTGGATTGGGTAAGTAGAAAAAAATTAAGACAAACAGTAAGCTCCATCTGTTGTTGTGTTAGGTGCTGTTGAGTCTGTTCCTACTTGTACTGACCCTAAGCACATCACAAGGAAACACTGCCCTGTTCTGTGCCATCTTCAAAATTTTTGCTTTGCTTGATCCCATCACTGCAGCCACTGTGTCAATTCATCAAAGGGTCTTCCCCTTTTTTTCTGACCCTCTACTTTACCAAGCATGATATTCTTCTTCAGGGAATGATCCTCTCTGACAATGTGACCAAAGAAGGTGAGACGAAGTCTGGCCATTCTCATCTAAGGAGCATTCCGGCTGTACTTATTCCAAGACAAATTTGTTTGTTCTTCTGGCAGTCTATGGTGTTTTCAGTATCCTTTACCAGCACCACAATTCGAAGGCATCAATTCTTCTTTGGTCTTCCTTATACATTGTTCAGCTTTCACATACATATGAGGCAATTAGAAATACCATGGCTTGGGTCAGGCACATCTTAGTCTTCAAAGTGACATCTTTGGTCTTTAACTCTTTAAAGAGCTCTTTTGCAGCAGATTTGCCCAGTGCAAATCTGATTCTTGATGCTGCTTCCATGAATGTTGACTGTGGATCTAAGGAAAATGAAATCTCTGACAACTTCAATCTTTTCTCCATTTAACATGATATTGCTTATTGGTCCAGTTGTGAGGATTTTTCTTCTCTTTATGTTGAAGTGTAATTCATACTGAAGGTTGTACTGTTTGATCTTCATCAATAAGTGCTTCAAGTCATCTGCACTTTCAGCAAGCAAGGTTGTGTCATCTGCATATTGCATGTTGCTAATGAGTCTTTTTCTAATCCTGATGCAGTGTTCTTCTTCATATAGTCCAGCTTCTCAGATATTTGCTCAGCATACAGGTTAAACAAGTATGGTGAAAGTATACAACCTTGATACACATCTTTCCAGATTTTAAGCCATGCAGAATCCCCTTGTTCTTTTTGAAAGATTGCCTCTTGGTTTCTGTACAGGTTCCTCACGAGCACAATCAAGTGTTCTGGAATTCCTATTCTTTGCAATGTTACCTGTAATTGGTTATGATCCACACAGTCAAATGATTTGTATAATCATTACACACAGGTAAACACCTTTCTGCTAATCTTTGCTTTCAGCCAATATCCATATGATATCAGCAATGATACCCTTCATTCCATACCCTCTTCTGAATCTTGCTTGAACTTCTGGCAGTTCCCTATTGACATACTGCTGCAACCAATTTTGAATTATCTTCAGCAAAATTTTATTTGCATGTAATATTAATCGACAATTTCCATGAATGGGTACAAAAATGGATCTCTTCCAGTCAGTTGGTCAGGTATGTATGTCTTCCAAATTTTTTGGCATAAATGAGTAAGTGCCTCCACTGCTGCATCGGTTTGTTGAAACATCTCAGTGTGTATTCCATCAATTGCTGAAGCCTTGTTTTTCATCAATTCCTTCAGTGCAGTTGGACTTCTTCCTTTAATACCGTTGGTTCTTCATCATATGCTACCCCCTTAAATGGTTGAACATCAACCAATTAGTTTTGGTACAGTGACTCTGTATTCCTTCCATCTTTTTTTGATGCTTCCCACATCGTTCCATATTTTGCCCATAGAATCTTTCAATATTGCAACTTGAGGCTTCATTTTTTTTTTCCAGTTCTTTCAGCTTAAGAATACCTAGCTCCAGGTCTTTTCACATTTCATTATAATAATTTTCTATGTCTTCTCAAGCCCCCTTTAACACCTTCTGTTCAGCTCTTTTATTTCAAAATTTCTTCCATTCACTTTAGCTATG
>NW_006924740.1:4309-5125 GCF_000298275.1 Orycteropus afer afer | reverse complement strand
TTTTGATTATTAATGAATATTTTCTGCTGTTTCATCTCATTTTGAGTTGTGCCCCATCAGCAAATGAAAGTCCCAAAAGCTTTACTCCATCCACATCATTAAGGTCATCTCTACTGTGAGGAGACAGCTCTTCCCCAATCATATTTTAAGTAACTTTAACCGTAAGGGCTCATCTTACAGCACTACATCAGATGATGTTTTACTACTATTTATAAAGTTTTTGAGTAATATATCAGACAATGTTTCACTGCTATTCATGATGTTTTCAGTGACCAACTTTTTCAGAAATGGACCTCCAAAGTTCTTCTTTCTAGTCTGTCTGAGTCTGGAAGCTCCACTTAAACCTGTCTACCATGGTTGACCCTGACTGTTATTAGAAATACCGGCAGCATAGCTTCCAGCATGATATCAACATGCAAGCCGCCACAGTGGGACATACTGACAGATGTGGGCTGCAAGCTCCATCTAGTGGCAAATGTTTTTATTTTTTTCACTGCATTTTATCATTATCCTGTCAGTGGTAGGTTGTGTGCTGCCATGATGTTTCATTTGGGTTTCCTGACTAAGACTGAAAAGAAAGGCCTGGAGACCTAATTCCAAAAATCACCCAATGAAAACCCTATGGCTCACAAGGTGCAGGACTGGCCAGCACTTTGTTCTGCTGTGCATGGGGCCACCAAACAATAACCACCACCACCTTATATTTAATAGGTAAAGGCTGAATATTTTCTTCTGATATTAGCAACAAGATAAGGGTGGCCACTTCTACCACTTCTAAGCATCACTGTGCTGAAGATGTGAGTCAGTACAGCCAGG
>NW_006924740.1:1260-3824 GCF_000298275.1 Orycteropus afer afer | reverse complement strand
TAGACAAATCTGACAAAAGATATAAAAGATTTTAAGAACAAATACTACAAAATATCACTTGAAAGAAATTAGAAAAGGTCTAAATAAATGAAGAGATACACTTGTATATCATAGAACAGATAACATTGTCAAGAAGTGGATTTTCTTCAATTGATCTAAAATTCAATACAATCCCATACAAAAATCTTTGTAGAAATTGGCAAGCTGATTATAAAATTTGGAACACCTAGATAGCCAAAACAAATTTGAAAAGGAAGAATAAAGTTGAAGCCTAGTATTTCCTGATTTCAAGATTTATTAAAAACCACCAGGATCAAAACAGCATGAAACCCGTTCACTGTGGGTGACCCTGCTGGTATTTGAAATACCAGGGGCATAGCCTCTAGCCTCACAGCAACACACAAGCCACCACAGTGTGACAAATTGACAGATGAGGGATGGACATATAAAGATAGACCAAAAGAACTATGAATGGAGGAGAGAGAGAGAGAAAAAGGAGAAACAGATCTACATGTGTTGTTGTTGTTACGTGCCATCGAGTCAGACCCAACTCATAGAGACACCTCCTTGGGTTTCCGAGGCGGTATCGTTACGGAAGTAGATTGCTCCATCTTCCTTCCGAGGAGTGGCTGGTGGGTTTGGACCGCCAGCCTCCTGGTTAGCAGTCAAGTGCCTTTAGGCACTATGCTACCAGAGCGCCTACACATGTGTAGACAAGTGATTTTTTTACAAAGGTGCAAATGGAATTCAGTGGAGAAAAGATGCCCTTCAATAAATTGCACTGGAACAGTTATATACCCATAAAGAAAAAAAAAAAATGAACTTCAATCCGTATTTAGCACTGTACACAAAAATTAACTTAAAAATAGATTATAAAACCTAAAATCATAAAATTTCTAAAGGATGACATTGGAGAATATCTTTGTTACATTGGTTTAAACAAATATTTCTAGATATGACACTAAAAGCATGTTTCATGAGAAAAACCGATAAACTGAACTTCATCAGAATTAAGAACTTCTGCTCCTGAAAAGACATTCTTATGAAAATAAAAAGACAAGCTACAGAATGGAAGAAAATATTTGCAATTCACACATCTCATAAAGATACTGAATCCAGAATACATAAAGAACTCTCAACACTCAAGAATATATAAGGGAGAAATTTTCCTATATCTTTGACCACAGTAAAATGCGTGAACTAAATCCATGTAAAGCCAGGGGATGACAAACAAGAATGGCAGGGATCTCAGATAAGGGGAGGGACACAAGCCCCACCCCTAAGAGGCAGGAAGTGGGGCAAAGAAAAGCTGGGGGATGACTGACAGAGCAGCAGGGATCTCAGGTAACAGGAAAGACACAGGCGCCACCCCCAAGAGGTAAGAAGCAGAGAGGTTTCGAATAGCTAAGGCAGACAAACTTGTCTGTGAGTTTGTATTGCTGTGAGGCTGAGACTGTGCCAGCAGTGTTTCAAATGCCAGCAGGGTTGCACATGGTGCACAGGTTTCAATGAAGTTCATAGATTGAGACAGACTAGGAAGAAGGAAGGGACCATCCACTTCTCAAATAATCAGCCAGGGAAAACCTTATGAATAGCAGAGAAACACTGTCTGATACATTACTGCACAACTTTATGAATAACCTGCAAACACTGTCTGATGCAGTGCTGGAGGACACATCCGTTAGGTCAGAAGGCTCTCAAAATATGGCTGGGAAAGAGCTGCAGCATCAGAGTAGAATCAACCTTAATGATATGGATAAAGTAAGGCTTTTGAGACCTCCATATGCTGACATGGCACAACTCAAATTGAGGAAAAACAGCTACAAACATCCATTAATAATAGGAACATGGAATGTATGAAATAAGGATCTAGAAAAATTGGAAATTGTCAAAATGAAATGAAATGCATAAATATTGATATCCTAGGCATTAAGGATTTCAATGAAATGTACTGGTTTTGGCCATTTTGACTCAGAAAACCATATGATCTACTTGGCTGGGAATGATAAATTTAAGAATGGCATGGCATTCATCATCAAAAAGGATGTTTCAAGATCTGTCCTGAAGTACAATGCTGTCAGTGATAGGATAATATTCATACGCCCACAAGGAAGACCAGTTAATACTACTATTATAAAAATTTACACACCAACAACCAAAGCCAAAGATGAAGACATTGAAGATTTTTATCAACTTTTGCAGTCTGAAATTGACCAAATGTGCAATCAAGATGTGTTAGTTATCACTGGTGACTGGAATGCAAAAATTGAAAACAAAGAATCACTGGTAATTGGAAAAATTGGCCTTGGTGACAGAAATAATGCTGGAGATGGCATTATAGAATTTTACAAGATCAATGACTTATTCATTACAATTACCTTTTTTCAGCAACACAAATGGCAGCGATACATGTGGACTTCACCAGATGGAGTACACAGGAATCAGACTGACTACATCTGTGGCAAGAGGTGATGGAAAAGCTCAATATCTTCAGCTAAAACAAGGCCAGGAGGTGATTGTGGAATAGACCATCGACTGCTCATATGCAAGTCCAACTTGAAGTT
>NW_006924740.1:0-525 GCF_000298275.1 Orycteropus afer afer | reverse complement strand
GAACAAGGAACATCATTGCTGATGTCAGATGGATCTTGGCTCAAAGCAAAGAATACCAGAAAGATGTTTACTTATGTTTTATTGACTATGCAAAAGCATTTGAATGTGTGGATCAGAACAAATTATGGGTAACATTGAGAAGAATGGGAATTCCAGAACACTTGATTGTACTCATGAGGTACCTGTACATAGAGCAGGGGGCTGTCGTTTGAACAGAACAAGGAAACACTGCATGGTTTAACATCAAGAAGGGAGTGTGTCAGGGTTGTATCCTTTCACCATACTTGTTCAGTCTGTATGCTGAGCAGATAATCTGAGAAGCTGGACTATATGAAGAACAACGTGGCATCAGGATTGGAGGAAGAATCATTAACAACCTGCAATACGCTGACAACACAACTTTGCCTGCTGAAAGTGAGGATGACTTGAGGCACTTACTTATGAAGACTGAAGACTACAGTCTGCAGTACAGATTACATTTCAATATAAAGAAAACAAAAATCCTCACAACTGGACCTATAGCAG
>NW_006924739.1:10622-11191 GCF_000298275.1 Orycteropus afer afer | reverse complement strand
GAGAGTGTTATTCAGTTTCCATGTATTTGCTCTTCTTCCATTGATCTTCATAGTGTTGATTTCTAATTTGATATCATTGTGATCTAAGAAGATGCTTTGTTGTATTTTATGTTTTTAAATTTATTGAAGTTTACTTTGTGGAGAATGTTCCATGTGTGCTGGAAAAGAATGTATATTTTACTGTTGCTGGGTGAAGTGCTCTGTAGACGTCTAACAGGTCAAGTTGGTTCATCATATTGTTTAGTTCTTTGGCATCTATGCTTAGTTTCTTTCCAGTTGTTCTATCTTTTCTTGTAAGTGGTATATTAAAGTCTTCCACTATTATTGTGGAGTCATCCAACTGTCTTTTCAATTCTGTTACAATACAATTTATGTATTTTGGGGACTCTTTCATTGATTGCATAAATACTAATTATGATTACATTTTCTTGTTCAATTGATGCTATAATCATTATATAATGTCCTTTCCTGTCTCTTATGGTCTTTGTTGTCTCAAAGTCTATTTTATCAGAAATTAGTATTGCCACTCCTGCTCTTTTTTGTTGCCATTTGCTTGATATATCTTTTTC
>NW_006924739.1:7534-8057 GCF_000298275.1 Orycteropus afer afer | reverse complement strand
AGGTAGCTGTCTTCCAGATTTCTTGGCATAGCTGAGTGAGTGCCTCCAGCAGGACATCCATTTGTTGGAACAACTCAAGAGGTATTCCATCAATTCCTGGAGGCTTGTTTTTTTGCTAATTCCTTCAGTGCAGCCTCGACTTCTTCCATCAATACCATTGCTGCTTGATCCTATGCCACCTCCTGAAATGGATGAACATCAACCAATTCTTTTTGGTACAGTGACTCCATGTATTCCTTTCTCCTTCTTTTGATGCTTCCTACACCATTAAATATTTTGCCCATAGAATCTTTTAATACTGCATCTTGAGACTTAAATTTTTTCCTCAGCTCTTTCAGCTTGAGAAATACTAAGTGTGTTCTTCCCTTTTGGTTTTCTAACTCCAGGTCTTTGCACATTTCATTATAACAACTGTCTTCTGGAGCTGCTCTTTGAAATCTGTCCAGCTCTTTTATCTTATCATTTCTTCCATTTGCTTTAGCTACTCTTCACTCAAGGGCAAGTTTCAGAGTCTCTTCTGATA
>NW_006924739.1:6206-7127 GCF_000298275.1 Orycteropus afer afer | reverse complement strand
ACGTGTATAGCTGCCATTTGTCATTGGAAAAATGTGTTTGCAATGAATAAGTTGTTGGTCTTGCAAAATTCTGTTATGCAATCTCCAGGGTTATTTCAATCATCAAGGCTATATTTTCCAACTACTGGTTATTCTTCTTTGTTTCCAACTTTTGCATTCCAGTCACCAGTGATAATCAGCACATCTTGATTGCATGTGTGGTCAACTTCAGGCTGCAGAAGCTGGTAGAAATCTTCATTTTCCTAATCTTTGCCTTTGGAGCTTGGTGCATAAATTTGAATAATAGTAGTATTAACTGCACTTTCTTGTAAGCATATGGATATTATCCTATCACTGACAGCATTGTATTTCAGGAGAGATCTTGAAACAGTTTTTGTGATGATGAATGTCACACCATTCCTCATCAATTTGTCATTCCCGGCATAGTAGATCATATGGTTGTCTAATTCAAAATGGCCAAAACCAAGCTATTTCAGCTCACTAATGCCTAGGATATTGATCTTTATACTTCCAATTTCATTTTTGTAAACTTCCAATTTTTCTCAATTCATGCTTTGTAAATTTCATGCTCCAATTTTTAATGTATGTTTGCAGCTGTTTCTTCTCATTCTGAGTTGTGTCACATTACCAAATGGTGGTCCTGAAAGCTTTGCTCCATCCATATCATTAAGGTTGACTCTACTCTGAGGTGTCAGCTTTTCCCTAGTTGTATTTTCCAGTCATCAGCCTTTGAGTGCCTTCTGACCCGATGAGCTCATCTTCCAGCACTATATCAGAGACATTGTTCCAGGAACATTCATAAAATTTTCCAATAATATATCAGTGTTTCACTGCTATTCATAGCATTTTCACTGGCTATTTCTTTGAGCAGTGGATGGCTTCTTCCTTCTTCCAATTCTGTCTTAGTCTGAAAGCTCTGCT
>NW_006924739.1:4774-6106 GCF_000298275.1 Orycteropus afer afer | reverse complement strand
CCCCAGCTTTAAACTTGTCCCAAACTATGCAGGGCTGGCCTATCAGACTACCCACACTTTAAGCTTACCCTGAACTTTGTGGGGCCTGCCTTCCTCCTTAATTTCTGCTTATCTGGAATGTCTTAATTTCACTATCCTATTTGAGGGGCAATTTTGCTGGATATATAGTTTTTGGTTGGAAATTTTTTCTTTCAGGGTTATATATATATCATCCCATTGCCTTCTAGCAGTATGGTTTTTACCAAGAAATCAGAGTTTAGTCATATTGGTTGCCCTTTATAGGTAATTTTTTGCTTTTCCCATGCTGCTTTCAGGATTCTCTCTTTGGTTTTGGTGAGTTTGATGATGATGTATCTTCGTGATTTCCTTTTGGGGTCTATCCTATTTAGGGTTCATTGAACTGCTTGGATGGATATATTTTCATCTTTCATCATATTAGGGTAATTCTCTTCCAACAAATATTCAACACTTTTCTCTAAGATTTAATCTCTCCTCCTGTTCTAGAATTTCAGTTACACATAGGTTATTCTTCTTGATGGTATCCCATGTGAATTTTAGGCTTTCTTCATTTTGTTTTGATCTTTTTTCTGATTGATCCCTTAACAAAGTAGTATCACGGTATTTGTCTTCAATCTCATTAATAGTGTCTTCCATTTATTTGATTCTTCTCCTTTGCTCATTCAATGTGTTAGCTATTTCTGAAATCTTAGTATTAATCTTCTGCATTTCTATTTGTTGCTTTTTATCATTTCAAATTTTTTGTTTATTTTGTCAATTTGTTCTTATATTGTTTTCCCAAATTGTTCTAGAGTTTTTTCCATGTTTTCCTTAATTTTGTCAGTGTTTTCCTTGATCTTTCTCTCAATCTTTATTGAAGATACCTAAATATTCTTTTGAATTCCTTATCAGGGATTTCCAATGCTGCCTCTTCCTCAGGGACATTTTCTGGGTTTGTATCCTGGTCTTTTGTTTCTACTACTTTATCTTGCTTTTTTTGTGTGGATTGTGTTGGTCTGTTGCCTCTGAGACATTATAGCATTGTTGTGTGTTGGTGTGATTAGCACAAGATTTTCTTTTCCTTATTTTGTTTTGATATATCTGTGTGAGCAAGATACTGTGCTCCTCTACTCACTAGTTGTTAGCACTTAGGCAGTCACCACCTGTTTCTTGGTGGGTTTGATAGAGAATGAGAGCATGTGCACAAATCTCTGTGAGATGTTCATAAAGAGCAGTTGAGGGTGAGTTGAGCTGGTATTGGTCACTGTCTATCATTGCTCAGTTGGTGCAAAAGCAAGTGGTGGCCTTCACTCAGTGGGTAGGGCTGCAGGAGCT
>NW_006924739.1:0-1069 GCF_000298275.1 Orycteropus afer afer | reverse complement strand
TTCCTAGTTTATCAAGTGTTTCATCATGAAAGAATCTGGGATGTTGTCAAACGTATCTTCTATGTCTATTGAGATAATTACCTGGTATTTGTCATTTAGTCTACTGATCGATATAATGGATTACATTAATTGATTTTGAGATATTAGTCTTGCATCCCTGAGATAAATCTGACTTGGTCATTTTATGTAATCGTTTTTAAATGTTGTCAGATTTGTATTGCAAGTATTTTGCTGCGGATTTTTGCATCTATATGATTCTTTAAAATAATTGGTTGTTGTTTTCTTTCCTTGTGATGTCTTTGTCCAGTTCTAACATCAGGGCAATTGCCCTCAGATGGATAAGGAAGTTTCCCTGTTCTTATGTGTGATAGTTGGAGCTGTGTGTCAACTTGGCTGGACAAATTCTGTGTGGTTTAAGCAATTGTGATGTGGGTTGCTCCCTTGATGGGATCAGATGTATATGTTTTGAGCAGCCATTCTGTTGAAAAGGAGTTTCCCTAGGGGCATGGCTGCTTCCAGTGTATTTATGGACATCCTGGGAAAAGAGACATTCTTCTGTGTATTGGGATTCTCTTGTGCCGCCTACAACTGTCTGTGAGTGAACAATCCAGCATGCAGCCTGGAGATCTTGGATTTGTCATTCATTGGAGTCAACAGCCAGTATACTGCCTGCCAACCTTGAGCTTGTCAGCCCCTGCAGCTGCGTGAGTCAGGAAAAGCCTGCAGCTTGAGTTTGATCCAAGAACTTGGGACTTGCCAGCTTCTATAAGTGTATGAGCCCTTTGCCTAAGATAAATTTCTCTTTCTGTATATGTATATATATTTTTTGCTTCTCTAGAGAACCCAGTCTAACACATTTGGTACTGGGAGTGGTTCTAGAGAGACAAAATCATAAGGATGAGCTTCCTAAATTGGTTCCCCAATTTGATTAATTGTAAAGGCACTGGTGATCCTGCCTCCATTAGTAAAGAGGGCCCTGCTAATCCATGGTGTGTGGTGGCAACATTAATATGCAAAATAACACCACCAATAGATCAAGTACTTGTGAGAAATGAGGCTTTGGGTGATC
>NW_006924738.1:12075-12652 GCF_000298275.1 Orycteropus afer afer | reverse complement strand
TAAAAGTTAAGGAAAGGTTTATCTATAGAAGGAAATTTTCTTTGTTGGTTACCAGGGGTGGGAGGGGAGGGGAGGGAAGGCTGTTAGATAGATAGGGGTAAGTATTGATTTGGGTGAAGAGAAGGGCAGTGTACCAAATGTGAGTGACCAATATGACACCAGTGAGGATGAGAAAGACATAGAGAGGTACATGGGAGGCACAGGCAATAAATATGAACACTTTTGCACATACAGTACTGCTTTGTCAGTGAAGGCAAACATGGGTATATGGGTGGATAGATGGGTGGACAGGTTAAACGATTAGGTATGTCTATGAAATGGGGGGGGGGTGTATTCAAGAACATATATAGGGTTGGCAGACAATGTCCTATAAGTTCATGGGAATGATCAGAATTCCCAGGTGTATAGTAGAGTTGCCAAGGGGCAAGGTTGTGGTCACTGCTTGGTCACAGCCAGCTACCCAGAGGGACCAAGTAGTTGAACATGCGGGCTTGGGACCCTAGTCACAGGGGACATCAAGCTCAATTGGCATAACATACTATACAAAACATTGTTCCACCTCCTACTTTGGTGAGTA
>NW_006924738.1:4650-11480 GCF_000298275.1 Orycteropus afer afer | reverse complement strand
GTATGGAGGGATGGACACTGGGAAGAGGTAACTATGGGGAGCTGTTGCATTGTGGTAAACTGTGGTCAATGACATGAGACAAAATATATGTGAACTGCTGTATGGAGAGTGAATTTGCTCTGTAAATCTTCACCCAAATCACAATAAAAAAAAAAAAATCATAAACCTTCACATCAAAATAAAAAAGGACAAGCACAAATATTTAGCAAATACTAAAACAATAGCAATGAAGAAAGTGATAACATGATTCATAAACAAAATGAGCTCATCACAGAAAATTATACAGAACAAAGAAATCAGCAACACCATGAAAAAAAAAACATAACAAAATGACAGCAGCCAATTCATACTTGTTGATGATTACACTGAATGTCAATGGATTAAATGCACCACTCGAGATGGAGAGTTGCAGTCTGGATAAGAAAACAGAACCCATCAATATTCTGTCTACAAAAGACACACCTTAGAGACAAAGAAAATAACCATCTTAGTGGGGATGAAGGGATTTTTCACTGTGGTTTTGATTTCTGTAATTTACTCTTAACTAGCGAAAAGAGGAAAAGCACCCATCTGGACCATGGTACTGTAATGCAATGCAGCCCTGCAACGTTATTGCCTGTGAGACAAACGGGGAGAAGCTTCTGGCTTGGAGGTGGGTTTCTAGCACTGGGTATGTCAGCCAACTGACTGCATTGCTGTGGGTAAGCCACTGCTCAGAGTCCCTCTCTGTAAAATAAGGAGATGATGTCTGAGATCCCTTTCAGCTCTGATGCATTATCACTGAGGGAGAGTCAGCACTCAAGCTGGCATCTCACCACTCGTTGCCCAACCAAGGAATATTTCTTGAACATTAACTATTGTCACGCTGAGTGCCAAAGGAAGCACAGAAATACTAGACAGAACCTCTGCCCTCAAGTTGCCCGAAGGCTAGGTAAACCAAAAACCAAACTCACTACCATCAAGTCGGATTTGACTCATAGCAAGCCCCCCACCCCTTGAGTTTCTGAAGCTATATCACTACAGAAGTAGATTGCCCAATCCTCCTTCTGAGGAGTGGCTGGTGGGAAACATACTGGATTATGAGCATCCATAATGGACTCTCCAGAACTACTTGAGAAGGCCTCCTAAAGAGTGAGCGCCCTTCAGCTTGAAGGATAGAAAACCAGAAAAGAAGGTGTTCCAGGTGAGGCTCATTATACTGAAAAATTACTTATCTGAAACTCAAATGTAATGAGAAGTCTGTTTTGTTTTTTGGCTGAGTCTGGTCACCTTAGTGAGAGGAACAACCTCAGAGGAGATAGAAGAAAAGACATGCTACCTGTGGGCTCCAGCAAGGAAACTAGCCCGATGAGGCAGTGCATGGGATGTAGGGGAATGTAAGGAGAAACCTTAGAAAGGTGCAGATGCAGTTTTAACCTGTTGTGCTGTAGGGAATTCCCATTCTCTGTCTTGATGACTCTTCAGGGAAGCCCTTCCTCTTGCTATTGTGTAATGAAAATTGCCACCTCATTTTCAGAACTAGGATTCAAATCCAATTCGAGTGTCTTAACCAAGTCCAGTGACTACAGTGGACTAACCTAACCAAAACCAAACTTGCTGTCATTGAGTCGATTCCAACTCATAGTTGACCCCCTTTGGGTTTCTGAGGTGATAAATCTTCACAGAAGTAGATTGCCCAGCCTTCCTTCCATCTGCAGAGTGGGTTGTGAGTTTTAACCACCAACCTGGTTAGTAGTCAAATGCCTTAGGCACTACACCACCAGAGCTCCTTTACAGTGGACTTTATGGTGGACTAGAGTAGTGCCTAAGGTACTCCTCGGAAGGAAGGTTGGGCAATCTACTTCCGTAGTGATACTGCCTTGGAAACCCAAGGAGGAGTCGCTATGAGTTGGGTCTAATTCAACAGCACATAATGACAACAACAACAAATGCTTCCCAAGTCAGATTGAGCTGAAGAATAAGTTTTCCCAAACCAGTGGGTAATGTGACAAAAATTATATTTTATAAACACCTTATTAGAATAAGTACCAAAGATACACAAAATTAATGATAATAGTATAATGAACTCGTGTCTCCATCACCCAACTTCTATCATAACATTTTGCCAATTTTTGTTTCATCTACACCCTCCTTTGTTTTGCTTTGCTAAAAATCTTTTAACGCAAAACCCAAACGTGTAATTTTGCCCATAAATACTTCAATGTGAGGAATGCTTGAATCTAATTTACACATTAAAACAATGTGTTAACAATCAGTTGGAGAATCTGATAAACAGAGGATAGAAGAGGAAGAAAGAAGGTATTTTAAAAATATCATTTGGTCCTATTCAGTCTGCTTAAAATTATCAAGTGAACAGCTTCATGGGAAGTTAATGAGAGTGAGTAAGAGCCTCAGATGTGGATAGTCTAGCTGGCATCCTTCCCTCTGAAATGCGGTACTGAAGAGAAAGGTGGGGCCCAGTGGCCTTTGTGTTTGTCCCTAACTGATGGAAGCACAGCTTTAACTTGCCTTCTTAAAGATAGATTCTTTGGGATTCAAAGTTTCTCTTGATTAATAGACTTTAGAACAGTGCAACTAAAAGCACTGACACCAGAAAGCATAAGACCTGAGCCTCCAGCCATGCCATATTCTTCAACAATAAACCAAAACCCACAGCCATTCAGTCAGTTCTCACTACAGTGTCCCTATAGGACAAAGCAGAACTGTCTTATAGGATTTCCAAAGCTGTAAATCTTTACGGAAGCAGACTGCCTTATCCTTTTATCATGGAAGAGCTGGTGGGTTTGAACCACTGACCTTTTGGTTAGTAGCTGAATGTTTTAACCACTATGAATGCTTTAACCAGAGCTTCTTTCTTCAACTATAGCCAACACTATTCTTACTGAAAGAATAATACTTATGAAATAGTATTTTATTTAATGTTTGTTAGTCATCTGCCATGCTCAAAACTGAACCATAATTAGCCTATCTTTTTCCCTCATATAGGTTAGAAAAAGCAAGTAAGTCATTTAAGGAGATAAGAGTATCTTGGTTTTCCAGAGGGAGCAAGTAGTTGGACCTGTGTCCAGACCACAGTCACAGGGGACATCAAGCTCAATTGACATAATATACTACATGTGGTGGTTAAGTTTGTGTGTCAACTTAGCTAGGCCTGGTTAAGTGGCTGGGCAGCTGGATGTAGTATTCCCCATGATGAGATCAACTCCATGGTGCAATCTACTGTGAGCAGCTGAGTAGCTGCCTTTGGGTATGTGGTCTGCTTCCCATATATAAGAAACAGCTTTGGGAATGGTCTCTAGCCTATGGCACGCTTGAACCCTGCATGTAGCCGTGTCATTGCTCAGCAGCCTGCTATGCTCTGCCGACCTTGGGACTTTCAATGGACTCGAATGAACGGCCTGCCATGTGGTTTGGTAACATCGGAACTGTGCCTTTTTACTTATCAGCCTTGGACTTGTCAGTCTCAGCAGCCAGCAGCCATCTGAGTGAAGAAAAACCTCTAGCTCTAGTGGGCCAGGCCAGGAGGCAGAGCTGAAGCCCAAGGCTGAGGGGCTTTTACTCAGTCTCTAGAGCCTGGCACTTTGAACTCGGACTTCTAGCTTCCCATCTATAAGAGAATAAAACTCTTGTTTGTTTAAGCCATCGCACTTGTGGTATATTCTTGTCAGATTGGCACTAGGTAACCAGAACACTACCCAAACATTGTTCCACATCCTACTGTTGCGAATAGCAACTGGAATTTTAAAAGCTTGCAAGCAGCCATCTAGATGCAATGATGGGTCTCTCCTCATCCAGAGTAAAGAAGAATGAAGAAAAACAAAGATGCATGGAAACAATTAGTCCATGTGACTGGTAGACCATACGGTCCTCAGCCTATATGACTATGAGGCCAGAAGAACTAAATGGTGCCCGGCTACCACTGTCAACCACTCAGAGGGAGATCTCTGTAGGAGATCCTGGACAGAGAGGGAGAACAATGTGCATCAAAACTCAAAATCATTTTTTTTTTAAAAAAAGGATCAGTTTTAGTGATCTGATTGAGCCTGATGGAACCACTGAGACTATGGCCCCTAGCTGCTCTTTAGGTCTGGAATTGAACCCACTCCTATGGCTTCCAGCCAAACAAAAGACAGGCAAATGAGGTGAACATTTACAATAGGTAGATACACTCCTTGGAGAGATCAATCATGGGAGAACAGAAGGGCTGTGTATGCACAGGGAGACAGCTCAGGGTGCAGGAGTGCATGGGAGGAAAGGACACAGGGAAGAGGTAACCATGGGGAGGAAGTGGGAGAGGAGCTGTTGCACTGTGGGAAATTACAGTCAATATCATGAGACAAAGTGTATGTGACCTGCTGTAGGAAAGTGAATTTGCTCTGTAAACTTTCACCCAAATCACAATAAAAATTAAAAAAAAAAAAACAAAAAACGAATGCCTTGGTTTTATGTATTATCTACATCAGGATGTTTTCCATGCAAGTAGCAAATAAAAAAATAAATAAAACCCCACCAACTCAAAAGTGGTTTAAACACTAAGGACATTTACTGGCTCTTAATATTCAGAAGTACAGACATAGTACAGGATTCAGGATTGATGTCACTTTGATGACTAAGGTGCCTCTGACGTAAGCTATGGTCTTTTCAGCTGCCTCATGTGCATGTGAAAGCTGAACTATGAAAAAGTAAGATAGAAAAACAATTGAAACAGTTGAACTATGATGTTGGCAAAGAATATCATGTATATGCCGGGAGAACAAACAAGTCTGTCTTGGAGGAAGTTCAGCCGGTATGTTCCTTAGAAGTGAAGATGTTAAGATTTTGTCTCACATACTTTGTTGTCAGGAGGGACCAATCCCTGAAGGACATAATGCTTGGAAAAATCAAGGGTCAGCAAAAAGTGGGAAGACCCTCAACAAAATGGATGGACACAGTGGCTGAAACAATGGGCTCAAGCATAGCAATGATTGTGAGGATGGCGCGGTCTCTCAGCTGTCATACATGGGTTCTTTATGAGTTGAAATAACCTGAGGGCACCGACCAAGAACAACGGAGTAGATGGGTGCAGTGGGTCAACAGTGTCATCAAGGACCCTGATTCTTTCCATCCCTCTATTCTACAGTCCTAAATCTGCTGTTCTTTGAGTTGTAAGATAGTCACCAGTAGCAAGGCTTCTTTGCTTATGTTCAGTAGTGAAGAAAGGCTGGCTTTCCATGGCTCTTTGTTAAAGTTGAAGAAGCAACTTTCTTAAAAGTCCTATTAAACTTCTCATCATTTCTCATTGGCTGATTTCAATTAGTTTAAACCTACTAATCCCTAAAATCAATCACTGACCAAGGAGATAGGGTTTCTGTAATTGGCTTAGACTTAAATGAATCCCAGGAACTACCCCTACTACTTGTCTGTCAGTTTGTCGTACTGCAGTGGCTTGTGTGTTGCTACGATGCTGGAAGCTATGCCACTGGTATTTCAAATACCAGCAGAGTCATCCATGGTGGACAGGTTTCAATAGAGCATTCAGACTAAGACAGACTAGGAAGAAAGGCCTGGTTGCCTATTTCTGAAAATCAGCCAATGGGAACCCTATGGATCACAACATATTCATTGGCTAACATGGTGCTGGAAGAAGAATTCCCTGGGTTGAAAGGCACTCAAAACACAGTGGCCACAACAATGGCATGAGCATATCAATGATGGCAGACATGGTACAGGACTGGGCAGTATTTCATTCTGTTTTACGTGGTGATGCCATGAGTTAAGAGCAGACAATGGCTAACAACAATACCCTCAGAACTGGGCCCAGCTCCTTGATGGCATTGTTATCTTGCAGTAGGAAAGGAGGTATGGATGGTGTAAAGTCCAGTACAATGTTCACACCATTTTTTGCTGGACCAGTATTAGACGATATCAGGTTACAGAAGAATGGTCCCACTACAAGTGCTCCTCCCAGTAAGATGAGGGATATCAATTTCCATCCACCACCACCCAGGAGGAGTTCTTATTCACAGGCTTAAGAACTCATCCTGGCTATAATTTTAGGTTTGCTTTGTCAGCAGAAGGAAAGAAAGAGCTCAAAGTTGGCCAGATAACTTTCTCCCCTCTTTCCGCTGCAGAGAGGACTTTTGGTCCTTTCCTAGAAGAAAGATTTTAGGATTGTAGAGGAGAAAATTACTGCTTATTATATGAGCAACCCCATCTATGTCCACTTCAATTGTTACGGAAGCCCATCTAAAATAGATGGCCCCTGACCAAGAAGGCCAAAAGCCATACCAACCAACACAAATACTAAAATGGTTGTCAGTTATTTCTGTGAACTTCATTTTTCAGCCAAGTTTTAGAACAATAAGATTTTAGGGACAGGAAGGAACTATAATTTCTCCATGTCCGGTTTCTTTAGTCATCTGAGATTAAAATAGCTTTCATGCTCCAGAAATCTGGTCAGAGTTCATAATTATGTGTCTTTTAGATATTCCTTTAAACAAGGAATATTCCAATATCAGGATTTGTTATTAGCCTATCATAGTCCATTAAAATACTCTATGTCTATCAGATAGATACACTCCTTGGAGTGATCAGTAGTGGGAGAACAGAAGGGCAGCGTTTGCACAGGGAGATAGCTGGGGTGTGCGAAGAGTGCATGGGAAGGAAGGACAGAGGGAAAAGGTAACTACAGGGAAGAAGTGGGAAGAGAGCTGTTACATTGTGGGGAATTGCAGTCAGTGTCATGAAACAAAATGTGTATGAACTGCTGTAAAGGAGCTCTGGTAGCATAGTGCCTAAGGCACTTGACTGCTAACCAGAAGGCTGGTGGTTCAAACCCACCAGCCACTCCT
>NW_006924738.1:2248-4550 GCF_000298275.1 Orycteropus afer afer | reverse complement strand
TCGGAAGGAAGGTTGGGCAATCCTACTTCCGTAGTGATACTGCCTCAGAAACCCAAGGAGGGGTCGCTATGAGTCGGGGCCGACTCGACGGCCAATAACAACAACAACATGAACTGCTGTATGGAAAATTAATTTGCTCTGTAAACTTTCACCCAAATCACAATAAAAATTATAAAAAAAGAAAAAGAATAATCAGTGTCTATATGAGTCGGGGCCGACTTGACGGCACATAACAACAACAACAACAACATAATTACAAGAAGGAGCTCTGGTGGTGAAGTGCCTAAGGCACATGACTGCTAACCAGAAGGCTGGAGGTTCAAACCCACCAGCCACTCCTTGGAAGGAAGGTTGGGCAACCTACTTCTGTAGTGATACAGCCTCGGAAACCCAAAGAGGGGCCGCTATGAGTCAGTTCCAACTTAACGGCACATAACAACAACAATAGTTACGAGAACCAACAGCCTCGTTCTGGGTAAGGTGATGTCACCCAATAAAATGGCATTTATCCTTTCAAAAACATCATTCATTCAGTCATTCAACAAACATTTATTGAGTACCTACCACTTGCCAGGCAGTGCAGTATGCCCTGGCGATATTGTAAGGGTGAGTGAGATGAACATGGCCTCTGTACTTGCAACTCACATTCTAATGAGGAACATAATCAACAAACAAGTTATTAAAAAGAGTTAATTATGGATTATGATAATTATGAAGAAAACAAAGATGTGATGTAGAGTAAATGTCTGTTAGAAGATTGTTCAGTGAAGGTGACTCTTGGAAGTTTTTCTAGAGATCCAACTACTTCCCTGTCCAAATTCCAAACCAACTGCAAAATAACAAAAAAGAGGTAATAAGTAGAAAATCAAAAAGTGTAGGTTATAAGTCCTAGCTTAGTGTAAGAATGAAAAAAGGGATTACTAACTATGGCACATTATATTTTCCAAGATGGTTATAATAAAATCTCCCACCCCACAAACTCTTCTTACAACATGACATTTACACTCCTCCCTTGTTCCTCCCTTTGAATCTGGGCAGGCATACGGCTATGGCAGAAGTGATGTTATATAATTTCTAAGACTAGTTCATAAATACAACATCTCCCTGGTTTTCTTGGGACACTTCCTTTTTGAACCCAGCCACCATGCTGTGAGGAAGCCCAACCAGCCCACAGAGAGGCCCATGTGCAGAACCTTCTTCCTAGCCTACAGCACTGGCTGGCTCCCAGGTAATAGCCAGCACCAATGTGCCAGGTATAAGACTGAGTGATTCCTCTAGCCCTCCCACCTCAAGATGAGTCACACCAGCTAATGTGGCATTCTGCAGAGATGAGCCATCCCTAGTGGAAAGAAAAAAGAAAAACCTCACCGCTGTCCAGTCAGATCTGATTCATAGCCACCATGTTGGGTTTCTGAGGTGGTATCACTACGAAGTAGATGGCCTGACCCTCCTTCCAAGGAGTGGCTGGTGGGCTTGAATTGCCAGCCTTCTGATTAGCAGTCAAATGCCTTAGGCAATACGCCACCAGAGCTCCCATCCCTAGTGAACCCTGCCCGAATTATAAATTTGTGAGAAAAATTAATGATTTTTGTTATCTTAAGCTAGTCAGCCGCAGGGATCCAAGTGAGGAGAGGTAACTCAGGCATGCCCAAAGCAGCAGGGTGGGAGAGCGGGAGAAAGAGAATAAAAAGCCAGGAACCCGGACAGAAGAGCAGTCAGCTACAGGGATCCAGGTGAGGAGGGGGAACTCAGGCACGCCAAAAGCAGCAGGGCAGGAGAGTAGGAGAAAGGGGATTAAAAGGCCCAGGAATCCAGACAGAGGCGGAGTCAGCTGCAGGGATCCAGGTCAGGGTGGTACAAGAGGTTTCCAACAGGGAGACAAACTTGTCTGTCAGTTTGTCCTACCGAGGTGACGTGTTGATGTGAGTTTTGAGGCTGAGCCACTGGTGTTTCAAACCCAGCGGAATGCATATGGTGCACATGTATTAGCCCAGCTTACAGACTGAGACAGACTAGGAAGAAGGAAGAGACCGAGGACTTCTCAATGATTTGGCCAGGGAAAACCTTATGAATAGCAAAGAAATACTATTTGATACATTACTGCACAACTTTATGAATAGGCCGGTTAGATTAGAAGGCTCTCAAAATAGGACTGGGAAAGAGCTGCATCATCTGAGTAAACCCAGCCTTACTCCTATGGATAAGGTAAAGCTTTCAAGACCTCCATTTGCTGATGTGGCATCACTCAAATAGAAGAGAAGCAGCCGCACACATCCATCAGAACATGGAATGTACGAAGTAT
>NW_006924738.1:0-2008 GCF_000298275.1 Orycteropus afer afer | reverse complement strand
CCATATGCCTACAAGGAAGACCCATTAATACAACTATTATTTAAATTTATGCACCAACCACCAAAGCCAAAGATGAGGAAATTGAAGATTTTTATCAACTTCTGCAGTATGAAACTGACCGAGCATGCAATCAGGATGTGTTAATTATCACTGGTGAGTGGAATACAAAAGTTGGAAACGAAGAATCACTGGTAGTTCGAAAATTTGGCCTTGGTGACAGAAATAATGCTGGAACTCACATGGTAGAATTTTGGAAGACCAGTGACTTGTTCATCAAAACACATTTTTTCAACAAGACAAACAGCGGCTCTACACGTGGACTTCACCATGTGAACGCAAAGGAATCAGATTGACTACATCTGTGGCAAGAGGTGGTGGAAAAGCTCAATATCTTCAGCCAAAACCAGGCCAGGAGCTGATTGTGGAACAGACCATCAACTGCTCATATGCAAGTTCAACTTGAAGATAAAGAAAATTAAAACAAGTCCAAGAGAGCCAAAATATGATCTTGAATATATACCTCCTGAACTTAGAGACCATCTAAAGAATGTATTTGACTCGCTGAACACCAATGACCGAAAACCAGAAGAATTGTGGGAGGATATAAAAAACATTATCCATGAAGAAAGCAAGAGATCACTAAAAAGACGAGAAAAGAAGAGAAGAACAAAATGGATGACAGAAGAGACTCTGAAACTTGCCCTTGAGTGGAGAGTAGCTAAAGCCAATGGAAGAAATGACAAGATACAGGAGCTGAACAGAAGATTTCAAAGAGCAGCTCGAGCAGACAAAACCAATTACTATAGGTAATTTTCAGAGGTTCTGGCAAGATGGAGGACTAGGCAGAAAGACTGTACAGACCCTCTTCAACAAAGAAAAGGGAAACCAATTAACACAGACATAGAAGATAATCCTGGACCCATGAGCCTTGAAGGGAAGGATATAAAAGTGGACTAAACCCCAACTAGCAGAAGAATTTGCATGAAAATACCAAAAAAGGAGACATACGGAGCTGTGGTCTGGCAGCGATCTTGACGGCACAGACAGCTTGGAGATTCCTGAGTGATGTAGGACCTAAGTATTAACCTAAAAATCAGCCCTGCTAGCCAGGGACTGCACGGAGGACTGTGCACGGTGGCTGGGGAATAAACAGAGAAGGTGAAGAGAAAAGCGGGCTGAGCTGTGGACTTTTGCCGGTCCAGATGGCGCCACCATTTTGAAGACTTAAAAGCAGCTGGATTATTTTGGACATTTAAAGAGACAGTGCTCTCAGATACCTGGGGCTTAAGAACATGTTCTGCTTTCCAGCAACCCCAAGGATACTCTGAACCCACAAGGCTGAAAAGTTTTTTGATGGTTATTCAGTTGTAATCTGTGTCTAACTGAGTGGGAGACAACAGTACCCATAAGACACAACTACACCCACATCTCCTGCAACTTCACTTACTGAGTGAGAGCCACTACTTCCTCCTCCACCAACGGGCCAACGATTAAAAACCACCAACAAGAGCCTGAACCACCCTTGGCTGATCTCCACAAACAGTTAACAGAGATCTAAATACAACATCACCACAATGCCTCGGAGACAAGAGACCATCACAGTCCACACAAAGAAGCAGGATAAAGTGGTAGAAACAGGGGAGCAGGATTCACACCCAGAACACCTCCCTGAGGAAGAAGCAGCATTGGAACTCTCTGATAAGGAGAATTTTGGAAGAAAATACAAGAACAAAATGACAAAATAATTGAAAAATTAGAAATTATTCTAAATCTGCACATTGAAATCCAGAAGATTAATACTAAGTTATCAGAAATAGATAACACATTGGAAGGGCAAACGAGTAGAATTGATGCAATGGAAGGCAGAATTAATGAGATTGAAGACAAGTACCTGAATACTTCTTTGGAAAGGGATCAATCAGAAAAAAAATCAAAACAAAATGAAGAAAGCCTAAGGTTCATGTGGGATACCATCAAAAGGAATAACATGCGTGTCATTGGAATTCCA
>NW_006924737.1:6038-12502 GCF_000298275.1 Orycteropus afer afer | reverse complement strand
TTAACTATCCAAAATGGTCAAGCCAGTTGTGAACATTCAAAATGGCTGCACCCTCCAGACAGACAAAAGTCCACAGCTCAGCCTGCCATTCTCTTCCCTGCCTCTCCCTTTATTCCCCAGCCACCAGAGTAGTCCTCCATGCAGTCCCTGGTTAGCAAGGCTGATTTTTAGGTTAATTCTTAGGTCCTACCACCACTCGGCAATATCCAAGCTGTCTGTGCCATTGGGTTGCTGCCAAACCACACCTGCTTATGTGTCCTTTTTTGGTATTTCATGCAAATTCTTCTGCTATTTGGAGTTTAGTCCACTTCTATATCCTTCCCTTCAAGGCTCAGGGTTCCAGGATTATCTCCTGTATCTGTGTTAATTGGTTCCCCTTTTCTTTGTTGAAGAGGGTGTGTGCAGGCTTCCTGCCTATTCTGCCATCTTACCTGGAAGTCCAAGCACAGGATTACTAAAGAAGAAGAACAAAGGAGGAGGCATCACACTCCCTGATCTCAAAACCTACTATACAGCCACAGTAGTCAAACCAGTGTGGTATTTGTACAAAGACAAACACATAGACTAATGGAACAGAATTGAGAACCCAGAAGTAAATCCATCTACCTATGGGCATCTAATCTTTGATTGAGGGTCAAAACCCATTAAATGGGGAAGAGATACTGTGTATAACAAATGGTGCTGGAAAACTGGATATCATTTGCAGAAAAAGGAAACAGGATTCTTATCTCACACCATATACAAAAATGAACTCAAAATGGATCAAAAACCTAAATGTAAAACCCAAAATCCTGCAAATCATCAAAGAAAAAATAGAGGCAAAATTATGGGCCGTGATGTATGACATAAAAACACTATCAAACATAACTAAAAATGCACAAAAGCAGAAGAAAAACTAGATGACTGGTATCTCCTGAACACTAAACATTTATGCACATCCAAAGGCTTGCCAAAAGAGTAAAAAGTGAACCTACAGATTGGAAAAAACTTTTTGGCAACAACATATTGGACAAGGGACTAATATCTAAAATTTACAGAAAACTTCAACACCTCAATAACAAGATGACAATCCAATTAAAAAATGGTCAAGAGACATGAATAGACATTCATCAAGAAAGACATTCAGGCAGCTAATGAGTACATGAAGAAATACTCATGATCATTAGCCATTAGAGATGCAAATCAAAACAATAATTAGATATCATTTCATCCCAGCATTAATAATTAAGTAAAACAAAAGACAAACAAACAAAAAGAAACAGAAAACAGCAAAAGCTAGTGAGGACCTAGAGACATTGGAACCTCATACACTGCTGGTTGGACTGTAAAATGGTACAACCATTGTGCAAAGCAGTTTGGTGCTTCCTTAAGAAGTTGGAAATAGAAATACCATATGATCCAGCAATCCCATGACTAGGTATATGTCCCAGAGAAATAAGAGCCATGGCATGAACAGGTATATGGACATCCATGTTCATCACAGTATTATTCACAATAGCAAAAAGAGGAAGACAACCTAAGTGCCCATCAACAGAAGAATGGATAAGGAAACCATGACATACACACACAATGGAATATTATGTGATGTTGAAGAATAATGAAGAATCTGTGAAACACTTCATAATATGGATGAATGTAGAGGACATTATACTGAGTGAAATTAGTTAATCACAAAAAGACAAATATTGTATGAGACCATTAGTATAAAAATAGTAGGAAGGGTTACAGACAGAAAGAAGGTGAGGGAGAGTAAATCACTAACAAGAGTGTAGGCATGTATTAATTTGGGTGAAGAGAAAGGCAATATATAATAAAGGGGAGGTCAGCAAAAAATGATGAAGGCAGTGGAAGACACAGGGAGGAGCACAAGAGTTAAAGTCCACAAAGGTGAATACTATTGTATACCAATCCTGCAATAACAGGTATAAAAATAATATACAAGTGGACACAAAGATAGACACTCAAGAACAGGAAAGGAAAGTTGAATGGGACTACACCCACTGATATATATAGATTTGATAGAGGATATCTCTAAAATATGTATTTATATGTGCTGCAAATATCCATGAATGTAGTAAGGCATACAGGGTTAAAGTTATGAAAACTTCTTAGTCATAACTAAACACCTTGAAGAAATGAGTCACAGGCATTGGAGCTTTAATCTCAGGGAGCACTAAGGTCAATTGTCATATGATAATCTACAAAGACAATGTTTTTACATATGACTTTGGTGATTAGAGGCTGGGGTCTTAAAATATTGTGAACAGCCATCTAATGTGAAACTATTTGTCTCTCCCCATCCAGAACGAATAAGAGTGAAGGGAAAAAAGAAACCAACACATTGCAGGAAGTCTTTTAAATACTAAAATGTTGAAATGTTAGGGCATAATTTTTATTCTTGAATCGTGCAAAGAAACTGTTGACCTTGATTGCCTATGCACAAAAATTTATGTTAATTTTCAAAGTAAAATAATGGTGTGCCATTCAAATTATTATGTTGGAATTATTCTATCTGAACCCAGTATTTTCAGAGTTAAAGAAACATGCAACAATTGGAGATTCAAAGTTCTAAATGTGCCCTTCAATGAGATGGTTTTCATTCAGCTTCAGTGCTTAGAGCCTTTCTTTTACTAGATTTAGATGGGTTTGGAAAAAAAAAAAAGTAAAAAGAGAGGTTTAATTATGAATCATATTGAAAACAGATTTTGCTATTGTTCATGCATGAACCTCTTAAAAACATACAATGCCAAAAACCATGAAGAAGTTCCTGTTCCAGATTGAAAAAATTTTTCTATATAAACACAAATGAGGAAACAATATCCTGTTATTATATTCTTTTTCTTTTTCACTATGAACTTCTATGACTCCATCTTTAGTACTTTTTTTGAAATCAATGTTGATTCTATAGTAAATCGAGGGAAGAGTGTTCAGTAAGAGTGATTAATAATTTTTGTAATATGATGTTCAAAACAGCTCTTGCAAAACCCACAACACATACTCCCACTTCTCTAAGAGTTCTCTTTCAAATAAGTTAGAAAAATTTAATAAATATAAAAATTTAAAACTTTCTGAAAAGATTTTCATTGATTCAAGTTTGAGAATTGAGAGAAAGGAAGGTAAGGCAGTGTGACTCATTCTCTGAATGAGAATTACAAAGATGTCAAATAAACTAGCATAGATGTAGGCTCCTTGTCACAAATTAGGAGGGCTGTAGTAAAAATTTATGCCCTTCATCAAGCTTTTGGGTATATTTAAGAAGTAATCTAAACTTTCAATGTCTGAGTGGGAGTGAAGGTGACTTGGCTGTGACATTTACTGCTCTACTGATCACCAGAGTTTATTTGGAAGACATTAATGACCTGACCACTATTGACTTTTTACTATGAAGTAGGTCCCTCAGAATAGTTTCACTACCAAAAGAAGATGTATATGTATATGGTCTCTTTATAGGAGGGTGTATCAATTAGGTGGCTACCTGAGTTTGATTCCCAGCCAAGGCATCTAATGCGTAGCCCCCACCCCTCTCTAATGTGGAGGATTGTGTGTTGCTACTGTGCTGAACAGGCATCAGTGGACCTTCTAATAGACTAAGACAAGCTAGAAAGAAAGTCCTGAAGATCTACTTCTGAAAATCAGTCCATGACAGTTACAAAGGTCCAGTCCACCACCAATCATGATGATTATCCAGGACCAGTCAGGATTTTGTTTCATTGTGCATGAGATTGCCATCAGAGGCCAACTTGATGTCAGATAACAAACACAAATTATGGTCTGGTAACAAACAATCCCAAATTCTCAGCACACTAAAATGGCTCTAACACAGCTACCTGGTTTGTATGAAAAGCTGTTCAGTCCAGAGGAGAGGTAATGGGATAAATAAGTGGCAGCAAAATAAAACAGCAAAGTGGTGGTAAGCACACTTTTCTCCTGGAATCACTATTACATATTGTTTTCATTCGGGAATTTGTCAGTTGGGTAGAAGAAATAATACAAGGTTCCACAGTAATTCGCCTAAAATATGTTAAAAGAGACAATGGATATGTAACGGTAATGATTAGGGAAATTTATTTATGACCATCGTCTAACCTTTCATTTTAGATCTTTAGAGCCAATTGTGTGACAAGGTGCTTTAGCAACTGTGGGGCTGGATTTTCTCTACCATGAAGTAAAAGAGCTTTCTCAAATGTTTTGAAATTTTATTTGTTGCTCTCTTGTCCCTTTGTATTTCTATTCTATGAAATAACTTCTTTTGTGATCAAAGTGAACCAAGCACAGACAACAGATATTTCAGACTATCAAGGGGTAAATAAATAACTAAAGATCTTTACTAAAGCTTATGATGCATATAGCCCCAAATTAGTTTGTAATTAACATAATTTGTGGGATGACATCATGAACACTACACATGAAGAAAACAAAGGTCATTAGAAAGACAGAAAAGAAAGAAGACACCAAAAGGGATGTCAGAATAACCTCTGAAACTTACTCTTGAATGGAAAGTAGCTAAAGAATGGAAAAAATGATGAAGTAAAAGATCTGAATGGAAGATTTCAAAGGGTGGCTTGAAAAGACAAAGTACAGTATTATAATGAAATGTGCAAAGACCTAGGGTTAGAAAATCAAAATGGTAGAAAACACTCAGGATTTCTCAAGCTGAAAGCATTGAAGAAAATATTCAAGCCTTAAGTTGAAATATTGAAGGATTCTATGTGAAAAATATTGAATGATGCAGGAAGCAGAGTCTTTGTAGCAAAAAGAATTGGTCGACATTCAGCCATTTCAGGAGGTAACATATGGCCAAGAACCAAAGGTGTTGAAGGAAGAAGTCCAAGTTTCTCTGAAAGAATTGGCAAAACAAAACTCCAGGAATTGACAGAATATCCAGAGATGTTTCAAAAACTGGATGCAGAACTAGCAGTCCTCAGTCATTTATGCCAAGAAATTTGGAAGAGCTTCCTGGTCAACTGAAAAGAAGAGGTTCATATCTGTGCCCATCCAAAGAAAGGTGATCTAACAGAATGTGGAAATTATCAAATAAAATCATTAATATTACATGCAAATAAAATTATGCTGAAAATAATTAAAAGATGATTGCAACAGTATATAGCCAGGGAACTGCCAGAAATTCAAGCCAGATAAAGAAGAGGATTTGGAATGAGGGATATCATTACTGATGTTAGGTGGATCTTGGCTGAAAAAAAAAAAAATACCAGAAAGATGTTTACTTGTGTTTCTTTGACTATCCAAAAGCAATTGACTGTGTGGATTGTAACAAATTACGGGTAACACTGTGAAGAATGGGAATTCAGAGCACTTAATTGTGCTCACGAGAAACTAGTACATATACCAAGAGGCAGTCTTTCAAACAGAACAAAGGAATTCTTCTTGGTTAAAAATCATGAAAGGTGTGCATCAGGGCTGTATCCTTTCACCATACTTATTCAATCTGTATGCTGAGAAAATATTCTGAGAAGCTGGCATTAGGATTGGAGGAACAATGATTAACAACCTGTGATATGCAGATGACACAACCTTGCTTGCTGAAAGTGAAGAGAACTTGAAGCACTTACTGATGAGGATGAAAGCCCACAGCCTTCAGTATGGATTACATCACAACATAAAACAAAAATCCTCACAACTAGACCAATAAACGGCATCATGATAAATAGAAAAAAGATTGAATTGGTGCATTTGAATTGTGGTGGTGGCATAGAATGTGAAAATACCATGGACTGCCAAAATAATGAACAAGTCTGTCTTGGAAGGACACAGCTGGAATGCTTCTTAGAAGTGAGAATGGCCAGACTTTGTCACACATACTTTGGTCATGTTGTTAGAAGAGATTGGTTCCTGGAGAAGGATATCATACTTGGTAAAGTAGAGGTCAAGGAAAAGGGGAAGACCCTCAATGAGGTGGATTTACACAGTGGCTGCAATGATTGGCTAGAGCATACCAAGGATTGTGAAGATGGTGCAGGACCAGGCAGTGTTTTGTTCTGTTGTACAAAGGGTTGCTCTGGTAGCATAGTGTCTAAGGCATGTGACTGCTAACCAGAAGGCTGGTGGTCCAAACTCACCAGGCACTCCTCGGAAGGAAGGTTGGGCAATCTACTTCCGTAGTGATACCCCTCAGAAACCCAAGGAGGGGTCGCTGTGAGTCAGATCCAACTGCACGGCGCTGCGTTTGGTTTGGTTATTTCAGAAAAAAAATATGATCTGTCATTGTAATTGTTGAGTATGTCAATTAGCCAGCTTAGTACTTACAAAAGGAAAGAGAAAAGAATAAAACTATATGATAGCCAACATCCTACCTAGAAAAATTATTAAAGTGCATATATGGTTACTAGATGATCTTCAGTACTCAATATTATTTTATGATATTGTTGTTAGGTGGCGTCAAGTCGTCTCCAACTCATAACAACCCTACGCACAGCAGAATAAAAAACTGCCCAATCCTGTGCCAG
>NW_006924737.1:4775-5418 GCF_000298275.1 Orycteropus afer afer | reverse complement strand
GTCAGCATGCCCCAAGTTATTAATGATTCTTCCTCCAGTCCTGATGCCATGTTCTTCTTCATATAGTCCAGGTTCTCAGATTATTTGCTCAGCATACAAATTGAATAAGTATATGAAAGCATACAACCTTGACATACTCCCTTCTTGATTTTGAACCATGCAGTATCCCCTTGCTCTGTTCAAACTACAGCCTCCTGATCTATGTACAGATTTCTCATGAGTACAATCAGGTGCTCTGGAATTCCCAATCTTCTCAAGGTTATCCATAATTTGTTATGATCCACACAATCAAATGCTTTTGCATAGTCAATAAAACATAAACACCTTTCTGGTATTCTTTGCTTTCAGCAATAGTATCAAACAAATTTATAGAAGCAGTTGTTCTTTATTCTTTTTTTTTTAAATTGTTATTTGGGTGAAGATTTACAGAGCAAATTCACTTTCCATACAGTGGTTCACATATATTTTGTCTCATGTCATTGACCACAGTTTACCACAATGCAACAGCTCCCCTCCCACTTCCTTCCCAGTTATCTCTTCCCAGTGTCCATCCTTCCATGCACTCCTGCTCCCTAAGCTGTCTCCCTGTGCATAAGCAGTCCTTCTTTCTCACATGATTGTTCTCTCCAAGGAGTGTATCTAC
>NW_006924737.1:1720-2197 GCF_000298275.1 Orycteropus afer afer | reverse complement strand
TGCTCCCTTGTTTCTACCACTTTATCCTGCTTCTTTGTGTGGACTGTGATGGTCTGTTGTCTTCGAGGCATCATGGCATTGGTGTATTTAGATTTCTGTTAACTGTTTGTGAAGAGCAGCCAAGGGTGATTCAGGCTCTTGTTGGTGGTTTTTATCGTTGGTTCATTGGTGGAGAAGGAGGTAGTGGCTCTCACTCAGTAAGTGAAGTTGTAGGAGCTGTGGGTGTAATTGTGTCTTACGGGGACTGTTGTGGTCTCCCACTCAACTAGGCAAAAATTAAAATTGAATAACCTTCAAAAAACTAAAAGCACATGGACAAAAAATGTGCCATGTAATCACACAGGAACAGTAACCAAAAAAAGAAAAAAAGGAAATAGAAGAAGAAAAAACAAGAAATCCTGCAATATCTGGGGACAGGGCACTAAGAGAAAAAAAAGTAGAGAAGGAGAATAATGAAGGAAAAAAATGGGAAAAATG
>NW_006924737.1:0-568 GCF_000298275.1 Orycteropus afer afer | reverse complement strand
TTCTCCTTTGTTTTATTTACGTGGTGGATGATGTTGATTGTTTTTCTAATGTTGAACCATCCCTGCATATCTGATATGAACCCCACTTGGTCATGTTGAATGATTTTCTTGATGCATTGTTGCAGTCTATTGGAGATTTTTGCATCTGTATTCGTGAGGGATATTGGTCTGTAGTTTTCCTTTTTATTGATGTTTTGCCTGCTTTTGGTATCAAGGTTATACTTGCATCATCAAATGAATTTGGGAGGATTCTATTCTTTTCTATGTTCTGGAATAGTTTGTGTAGGATTGATGTCAGTTCTCTGAATGTTTGGTAGAATTCTTTGGTGAAATCATCTGGGCCGGGACTTTTTTTGTTGGTCATTTTTTTATGACCTGTTCAATGTCTTCTTTTGTTATGGGTCCATCCAACTTTTCCACTTTAGTCTGTGTTAGTTTAGGTAAGTAGTGTGCTTCTAGAAATGTGTCCATTTCTTCCAGATTTTCAAATTTATTGGAGTACAGTTCTTCATAGTATCCTGATATTTCCTTTTTATTTCAGTTGGTTCTGTTGTGAAGTCACCCATTT
>NW_006924736.1:0-12528 GCF_000298275.1 Orycteropus afer afer | reverse complement strand
CTGGTGGTTCAAACCCACCAGCCACTCCTCAGAAGGAAGGTTGGGCAATCTACTTCCATAGTGATACTGCCTGGGAAGCCCAAGGAGGGGTCACTGTGACTCGGATCTGACTCTGTGGCAGTGAGTTTGGTTATTCAATAGCTTTAGGAAATCCCAGCAGTCTCCTTAAAAGAACTATTAGAGGCATCCATCACGAATTAGCCAGAAGTAAATTATCTTTGCTGTGTTTGAAAAGAAGGAGCCTTGGTGGCACAAGCATCCCTACTTGGCTGGTGACCAAAAATTTAGTGGTTCGAACTCACCCAGTAGCTCCAAGGGAGAAAGACCAGGTGGTCTGCTTCTGTAAAGGTTATAGCCCAGAAAACCATATGAGGAAGTTCTGCTCTGTCACATGGGGGCCCTAAAGGTTAGAATCAAATTGCGGGCACCTAACAATAACAACATTTTGAAAGTAAAATTCATTCAAATGCAAACCTATGGAATGTTGTCCCCTGAGAAGAGCTAAGACATTGCTTTGGTAGTAGCCTGTCCTACACTTTCTGAAGCACCTGTTGATGGCTGCTTTCTGCTTTGCCTTTGGTAAGAGTGCTGATTCTATTTGTTTATGCAGATGAAGGCAGCGAAGTGGAAAGTGAGATGGATGAAGAACTGGATGACTCTTCAGAGCCACAAGCCAAAAGGGAGAAGACGGAGCTGACCCCTGCGTTCTCTGTGGGCTGCATGCAGCCAGTCCTGGAGAGCCCGGTGCAGCCGAGCCTGCTGAGCCCCATCCACAGTGAGCATGTGGTCACCAGCACTCAGACCATCCGGCAGTGCAGCACCACAGGGAACACCTACACCGCCGTCTAACGCTCTCAAAGCTGCTCGCTCCAGCTTGCTTTAACCTGTTGATACTGGGCTTAGCATCGAAAGGTGCATAAGCCCGAAGGTCAACTTGTTGTCAAATTCTGTCTGTGCTGAACATTACTTTTTGGAGTTATGAAATGGAATGGGTGTATGTATTTTGCCAGGTTGTTTTTTTTTTTTTTTTTTTTTTTTAATGTAAACACATTATTTGCCTCTTAATAATAAGAGTTTTTTTTTTTCCCCCTTAGTTCCAGGTGTCAAGAAGGATTTTTGCAACACTTAATGTTTTTGTTCTCTTATAATTAAAAAGTAATTTACATTTTTGTAGCTTAAACTATTTTATTGGTGACTGTTAGTCTTGGTGTATGATTTCATGTGTAAGTTTTTAATGAGATGCACTTCTGTGAAATGTCAAAAAGAAATGCATTGCTTTGATTGACACTGGAGGCATGCCCATTTGGCAGCAGATGCATCAAATTTGCTTTTGAAAGGTGCTTTTTGTGGGACAGAAGCATAAGACACTATTTTGCTAACATTGTGGAGGACGGGGAAAAAATACAGAGCCATTTGATGACGTGTTGGAGGGTGGGAAGGTGATCTCCTTTTCTCTGCAGAAGAATGGAGCTGTGCATTTATTGGTTGGAGTAAATGACAGCATGGCAGGAGATTATGCTACTATGTACATAATTTGTGTACATAATTATTAAACCACGTTAATGATGCAAGCTTCCGTTAAACCTCAGTTCCTCTGTGTAAAGACTACTGACTCTGTATTTGGGACCACTGCACAGATGCATTCTGCTGGGAAGTGGGGGCTGTTAGGGTTAGATACTGAAGCCGAAAAAGAAATGACTTGACTTTTTTTTGTTTTGTTTTTTTTTTCCTAAGTGTACATGCTACTTATGCTGAGCTGGACATACAGGAAACCATTCCATTTGGATGACTTTCTTTTATTCCAGGTCTTTTTCCTAATAGTAGTTCAATCTGCTGCTATTATAAAAGAAAATGTATAGAATGCAAGGAATGTAGCAACCTGCATATGGTTATTTCCTTCAAAACGATTTCCTGGTTTCTAAAGTAGGTGGATTGAAGTTCTAAGCAGAACCTGAAGGCAGTCTAACTGGCGCACCTCACTGTTGCTGATTCCCAATTCTGTAGGATTTGGATGGGTGGCTGGACGGACCATTGCCATTGAAGAATGTACATCAGGGATCATCGTACCTCGGCTATTACATGGTGCCTTAAAACAGAACTGAAGCTAAGGTTTAGTAAGGTTTCTTTTGTTCATGTGAATGACTCTTCAGTCCATGTGACAAGGTGTGCCTGTCATTTTCAGATTCCCGAAGTAAGGACGGGCCACATGTTCTTCAAAGGAAATTTAGGGAAAACAAAACAAGACAAAAACTCCCCTTTTGGAGTGACCGTGAACCTATTTTTTATTCTTCGAGCGGAATATTACTTGATTACAAATCAGATTGCTTAAGGGCGTTGGAATAGCAGGCTAGTTTTAATACCAACTTGTGGCATAAAATCCTATCTCTTTTAGACCATTCTTATCTAGTTATAATTTTAGAATGTTCACAGAATAAGCAGGTCCTTATTGAAGTGCATCTTTTCAAGTCTAAATGTCTGTCTGTGTGTCCAAGTGTCTGTGTCCACACGTACACTCATGTTCCCGTGGGGTGGGAGTCTGCTACTGAGGCAGAAGGTGAGACCCAAGAGAGTATATATACACCCATCCTGCTTTAATTTACAGGCAAAGCCAAGGTTCTTTTAAACACTCCTTTATTAGGGGAAAAAAAAACACAGGCACACCCATTCATTTAAATAGTTGTTAAAAAAAAAAAAAAACTAATTAACAAAAATAAATAAAGCCAAAAAAATAAAGAGGGAAAGCACAACATGATTTACAGATTATTAATGAGGCCTATATTGAACTTACAGTGTTTCTCTTTCCAGTTTTATTGGGGTAGGGGTGGGGGGGCTTGGAAGGAAGAGCCAATATGTAAAGTTAAAAACACCAAATGGCTTATTGGGGCATAGACGGCATTTTCACGCTGTTGTTGTTTGATTGCCTTAGACTATTCAAGTAACTAAGACCAAGCAAGTTTCTTAAGTAAAATTTAAATGTTTTAGATGTAATTTTTTACATTGATTCACATTTTGTATCCAACAACTCACTTATATATTTGAGTCTTCGCTAGCGTCACCCTCATCTAAGCCTCCTAAGTTCATCCCTTCTTTATCCCTCCCAACAAACCAATGAATTTGCTCCATCATTAAAATAAAAAAAGAAAGAGGCAAACACACAAAATACCTTAAGCTGCAAAGACCATGTATCTCCTTCATTGTGCATTAGCAAATGTTTACAGGTAAAAACGAAAATGAAAAACATACTCTTCATTTCAACTCTCCTTTCTGAATTTTTTTCAGTTTCCTGTCTCTACCCTCCACTTCCAGAACTTACTGTATCTCTATGGAACCAAATGTATTTACCGATTTCATCTTGTTTAGTGAATGACTTTAAATGTATTTATTGTCATTGTTTCATTTTAATGTTGGGTATATCTATCATTAGAGGGATCTAATAGTAATGGGCAGATTTAGATTGATGAGCGATGAGCGTTAGGGATTGGGACCCGCCAGAATTCAGCTTTTCTTCCAGTTGTTCATGATTTCTTTGTAAATTAGGACAGATTTGAAATTAAGAAATGTTACTACGTTTCAGCTTGATTCGGTGAAGTGCTCTGATCTCCCTTCTGAACGCAGTTAGAAATGTTCATTCTTTGTGGCTAATGTGAATAGTGCTGGCCCATATACAAAACAGTACCTTCTGTGTATGTTATTTCCAGTTTTCTGTAGTTCACAGACACACACACACACACTCAGACACAAACATTTTAACCAATTTTGAATTTGACTTGTGAAACATTTGAAAATGAAAACATAATAACTTTTACATTGGAGCAAATTGGAGCAACGAGACATGGCATTTATTGAACATTTCATTCCCATCTTACCCTTCATTGCAGTTTTGGCTTTTCTGATATTAGACACTGGTACTACTCTCAGAGTAGAATTCTGGACAAGTGACACAGTACACATTTTAAGAACTTCTTCATATTTTCTGACATGGTAATCAAACATGAGCCGTGAAAACGATCTACTTAGACCACATGCTACACTTTTGGTGTGGAAGAATGTAAGTCTGTTGGCTGATTTAGATGTCAGAAAAGTGATTTCGATGTGCTCAGATTGAGTATCACAGGCATAGTGGGAGCTTCACTGAAACTTTGAGAATCACACCAAAAAGAGCTGCATTCATGAAATCTGAATATTCAGATCAAATGAGGGAGCCATCTTCTCAGAACACAGGGCCTGGTTTTCAGATCTCTCTTGATACAAGTTGCTGGTCACTTTGTCAGGATTTTCATCCAAACCAAATCAGGACTGACTGTCTGTCTTCCTTTTCAGAACTCCGCTTTGCTCTTTGGGCTTTCTCATACTGTACAGCACAATTTATGCATCTCTCATTAGACGGTGTACTTTCAAAATGAAAGTCAGCTTTAGAAGACAGTTTTAATGCTGCATACCTAAAACTCAGCGCGTGCCACTTTGACTGCCTTTGATTAGTAGTAGCTGAGAGAAGATGGTCACATTCTTGAAGAATACAGTCAGAGTCAGTCAGTGCTCTCCTCCTCACAGATCCTCCTCTCAAGAACGCACTCTTCTACAAGTGTTTCCAAAGTTTTAAAAATTCTTCAGATGATGTATCTGAGGTGTCTAAACTAATGCTGTGCTTGCAATGTTAGTATAAAAGGTAAAAATGTGTGTGTCACTGTGATGTTCGTCCTCCCCGTGTGGACACAAGTAGAAAGTAAAAATTTGGTGAGTCACCTTTGAGTACAATTCGAGGCAGGAGTTTATTTACCATAAATTGACCTTTGTTACAGCCTCCCCCAACCCCCTGCATCCAGACATTGCCATCAGAACTTTGGGGATCTGTCTGAGTCACACCCAGGTGTGGGTGAGGGGAGTGGCATGCAGCACTCATGGAAATTGGCCTTTTCACTAGATCAACATGACCTCCAAGTATATGGTCAGAACAAATCAATGAATGAAGTCTGCATATTTCTGCAAGTTTGGTGATTTAAAAAAAACTGGAATAGAAGCATTAATGCAGTGCTTAGTTCTAGTATTAGAAAATCCCTTGATGTAATGCCTTGTATTAACCCTTTGAGCATTGTAAGATATACAATGGGGGACAAAAGCCTTTCAGATCATTTATTTAGACTAGACCGGTAAAATATACTCTATATCCAAATGTCTAATTATGCTGTTGGTTTGTTTTTGTTTTTGTTTTTAAAGGGGGGGATTAGGAAGAGAAAGTGTTTCCATGCTGAACACTTGCGTTTTATATACAACTCTTAATTTTGTTCAAGAGGGCTTGATATATTTATTCCCAAATATCCACTGCCATCTAAGTAAGTGTACTGTTTACAGAAAAAAAAAAAAAAAAAAAATCAACTTTTCTAGCATCCCATCATGACTTTCTAGAAAAGGAAGACAAATGCATGGGCCTGTAGACCTATGTCAACTGATTTCTGCACATTGAAAGTACCTAGATTGCCTTTAAAAGGTATAATAAAGAAAGGGTTACGTTTCTTTCTTTTTCTTTTCTTGTTTTTTCCTCCAAAACAAAAGATCTCATTTATTTAGCTTTAGGAAGTAGAAGTGTAAATGAAGCCTTAGGACGAAATGAGTTGAGTGGATACAGACAAGCTGAACTCTTCTGGGCAGTTAGGCCATTTGGAGTTAGATCGAGTAAAATATTGTTTGGGAATTTCATGCAGGGCATACCTTTATGCTCCAAAACTGTAATCCTTTGTCAGAACATTATATAGAGATAGAATGGGGAGCAGAGTACTTGATTTTAAGCTCATCTGTCAGGAGATGCTGTAACTACTGCTTCTGGTATCTATACACGTCAGTCTGCTTACACGATTGCTGATTTTGTTCAAGGGACGCTCTTGGTGCACTTGGCCCCTTTGTCCCCTGCATGATCGACATGAGAGCAGCATGGTCTGCAGGTAGGCTTGCGCTGCCCTAGCTGGGGCACATTAGGGCGCAACCTCTTCGATGTCGCGTGGCAGGACAGCCAGAGCACAGTGCTGTACGCTGGCTTTGTGGGCAGCTTAGGAAGTCAGACCATGTGAAGGACTCGTGTTAACATGCAATACTCAAAGGATTTTAATTTAACTCTCTTCTTTTGAATTCTTCACGATGATTTACTGTAAATGCTTCTCAGTTTGCATGCATTGATCATTGCTGCTAGTGATTTTATGTGCCAGTAGACCTGAGTTTAGTTTACCGATTTTACTTAAATAGTCAAAGCCACTTACAAAGTGACTGCCTAGGATTTGGTTTTGGTTTTGGTTTTGGTTCTTTTGGGTTTTTCTTTTTTTTTCTTTCATTTTTTAAACTTTTCTTTCTTTGGTATTTGGTAATTTGTCTTATTTTCAAAACAATGTTTTGTCTCTTTTATTCGATTCTGATACTTCCTTTTCTTCCCCTCTTTGCTTTGTTTTTTAAATAAACTATGATGTTGGGATTGGAAGCCCTGAGTAATGAAACCTTTGGTAAGAATTGTTTATGTAGCTCAATAGTGAGGACAAGAAATCTTTGTTAGAAGAATTATGATCATAGGGAGGAACCCCCCCCCCAAAAAAAGGAGACGCTCCCATTGACTGTTGATAACCAAGTAAATTTTCCTTCAATAAATTAGTAGTTTTGAGCGAGTGATTGCCTTGTTTTCACCTGCTAAACACAATTTTAAATGACCCAATAAAGGAGGTATTGAATTTTCTTCATTTAAAAAGCATCTTTTGTACCAAAGCAAATTTCTTTCTCTACTCATCTCCATTCATCAATTTGGACCTTTGGTGGCGACCGATGCGTTGGCTCCAGAAACTTTAAGTGAGTGCCTTGAGAAAACTTGGAAATTTGTGCCTGAGGTGGTAAACTTTTAATGAGGTTAATTGTAGTGCTTACCAATCAGTAATTCTGCTCTCACTCAGGGCTTTCGTATCTTCTAGGTCAAACTCCTTTCATTGCGTTTTTTTAAGAGACTGTATTTTTTTTTTAAGTGCCATCATTTAAATTTCACTTAGTAAGTGGCAGATTGCATTGTTCAGTCCCACAAGCACAGAAACATAGTAACACTAGGAGATATTGAACATTTATTTTACAATCGACTGAATATATTATGTAAATGAGGTGAGCAACTTTTGTAGAGACTGTGTGTGTGAGATAATGTAATGTTCTTTTCCAGTTTTTGGACTACAGTTGAATAAACTTTTTAATTATTTAAAAAAAAATCTTTACCGAATAACATGTGATGGTTTTTTTGTATAATGTATTTGATTTTGTAAATACGTATTTCCTGATGTGATTTTTTGTGAGAAATGCTAAATCTTTTAGTATATCATGTCCTCTCGAAATTGGCAGGAGCTAAATAATAGTTTGTGGGCGATTTGTATTGTGTACTGTACAATAACTGGGGAACTTTTATAATTATAAAAATATATATTAACTTTTAGTGTGTTGTTTAAACAAATGACTGGAACATACTAAAGATATTAGTAGGATTTTTCTGAATATTTCAGACTTGAACTCAGGCTAGCTTTCTTGTGTTTTTCAAAACAGAATTGTGTCTTGTCTTTTAAAATCAATAAATTTGTTTCCTTGTTACAAATACATTGCAAATGGCTTAGTGTTTGCCCCACACACATCTTTGTCGGGGAGCTTCTGTTATACAACCTTATCTTGAGGGGAGTCTGCATATCCATTCACTAGCTTAGAAACAAAATTGTTTCCCTTTTGTGTGTGTGTGTGTGTCAAATGAAATTGGCAATATTTACACATGAACAGCCCAAAAAGAGAAAACAAAATTATAAGCCCAGCAGGGTACAAATCTTACCCTCAAAGAAAATTCAGTGATTGAGCGCTGTTTCATTTCCAAAGCTGCCAACATTTCCATTGTAAATCCAGATTTTTGGATGTTCATAATGTGCTTGTTTCGTGTCACTTCACACTGATAGTTGGCACCCAAGTGCCCTGCTTAGATTGAAATAGCTTACTAAAATTTGTTTAATACACTTAAGAAGATACCCTGCCCAACATTTTTCCTTCTTTTCATTATGATGTAGTTTACAGACAAGAAGAGTCACCCTTTATAGAGCATGGCTCTATGAGTTCTGATACAGTCATAACCATCTCCACAGTCAAGTTTAGAATTTATTTGTACTTATTTTCCAATCATAATGTATAGGGCTTCATCCTAGAACATGGAATAGTCAATTCATTTGGAATTCTTTAGAGGGAAGAAACATTAAGACAAAAAAAAAATCCTTTTGAGAATCTCCAACATGGTGCTCATAGTACAAAGTTACTCAAACTAAAACGTCAACATCTTAGCTCACTGAAACAACAAATTTATTCCAACTTCTATGTACCTTTAACCCAGTAACAGATCAAGAAATGTATCCAACTTGGCTTTTCATTCCTTAGGATCTTGTCTTTATTGGATTGTCAGTGTCTCATTAGGAGCTCCTGAGTGGCACAGATGGTCAAGCACTTGACTACTAGCTGAAAGGTTGGCAGCTTGAACCCACCCAGAGGCACCTCAAAAGACAGGCCTGGTGATCTGCTTCCGAAAGGTCACAGCCTTGAAAACCCTGTGGAGCAGTTCTGCTCTGCACACGTGGGGTATCTGTGGGTCGGAATCCTCTCCACAGCAGGCAACAACAGTTTTCCATGGACTGGAGCCGAGACTCCTAAGAGGCTTAGGTTTCACACATAGTCCCCCTTGCCTCACTTAAAAGGAATGACCTAGTTGCCTTCTACTAACTAACATCAACCACTATGCTGACTCCCTTTCTGCCTGTTCACTCAGTGGCACACCACAAAACACAATGTACTGCTGTCAAGTCAGGTCCAACACATAGGGACCCCTCCTTGGGTTTCTGAGGCAGTATCACTAGGGAGGGAGCTCCAGTAGCGTAGTGCCTAAGGCATTTGACTGCTAAGCAGAAGGCTGGCGGTTCAAACCCACCAGCCACTCCTCAGAAGGAGGATGGGCAATCTACTTCCGTAGTGATACCGCCTTGGAAACCCAAGGAGGGGTCGCTATGAGTCAGATGCAACTCGACAGCAGTGAGTATCACTACAGAAGAAAATTGCCCAACCTTCCTTCCGAGGGGTGGCTGGTGGAACCCAAAATGGCCAAGGGACAGTCTTAGGAACTGTTTCAACCTCCAATTTACTGAAATCATGACCGGTTTCCAGTGCAAGCATTCCTGCCCTGAATACTAAGACCTTCAAAGCCGTCCAGCACAGTGTTGAGGCCCAAAAGGCAAGACCTTGGCTCCTCTGGTGTAACAGAGGGGCTCCTCTTCACTCTATTGACTCAAGAACCCATGGTTCCTGGTTTGAGAGAAATGGCACCAAACATGGACTGCTGATTTAAATCATAGACAACATTCTGCAAGACTGCACCCCAAGTTCATTATATGTTCTCTCCTCTTCCATCTGGCACCACTGTTGAGCCTTCACTAGGTCATTTTCTTCTTCTACAGAATGAATCGCTTCTGGGTGATGAGACACATGTTGTTGTTCTTCGTCACTGTCAAGTTGGCCCCACATCATGGCAACCTTATGTACCATAGAACAAAATCCTGCCTGGTTCTGTGCCATCTTCATGATCATTGGTATGATCCATTGTTGGGGCTGTTGTGTCAATCCAACCCATTGAAGGCTTCCCTCATTTTCACTGACCCTC
Organism: Orycteropus afer afer; assembly: GCF_000298275.1. Classification (NCBI taxonomy): domain Eukaryota; kingdom Metazoa; phylum Chordata; class Mammalia; order Tubulidentata; family Orycteropodidae; genus Orycteropus; species Orycteropus afer. The sequence goes on along the minus strand of NW_006924736.1, from coordinate 2,843 downwards.
TGTTTTACTAAACATGATGTCCTTTTCTAGCAATTGGTCTTTCCAGATGACATGTCCCAAATAAGGGAATTGAAGTCTCACTATCCTTTTTTCTAAGGAACATTCTGGTTCTATATCTTCTAAGACTGATTTGTTCGTTCTTCAGGCAGCCCACACCAAAAAAAACAAACTCACTGCCATCTAGTCGGTCCCGACTCATAGCGACCCCTCCTTGGGTTTCTGAGGTGGTATCACTACGGAAGTAGATTGTCCAATCTTCCTTGTGAGGAGTGCCTGGTGGGTTTGAACTACCAGCCTTCTGGTTAGCAGTCAAGTGCCTTAGGCACTATGCCACCAGAGTTCCCACAGTCTATTCAATATTTTTCACCGGCACCACAATTTGAATACACAAGACCACCGAATCTGTAATGGAAGCCCACATCAACTTTGCCACATAATTAGTTCCCTAATCAGAGATGAGGAGCCCTGGTGGCACAGTGGTTAAGTGCTCAGTTGCTAACTGAAAGGTCAGTAATTTGAATCTACCAGCTGCTCTGAGGGAAAAAGACATGACAATCTGCTTCCATAAAGATTACCACCTTGGAAACATCATGGGGCAGTTCCACTCTGAGCTATAGGGTCGCTATAAATCAGAATCGACTCAACAGCAATGGGTAATCAGAGATGACATTGTATGGAATATCATGTTTGTGAATAAAATGCTTATGAAAACAAAAATGGTGGTGCTTGCAGAGAAGGCAAATCCATATCTGGAGTATGTATTCCATTAAGGGAACTGTTTCTCTCTCTTTGATGAAAAAGATCCAAGATAGTAAACCTGCCAATTGGTCGCCCTGAGGAACACCAGGAGGCTAAGCATCAGTTTCTATTGGTAGGTTGGCACTCAGCAGTAGCAGTTGCCATATCAACTTCAGATAGGGGAGGGAAGGCCATGTTGTCGAGCTCATGCAGAGCCTCATCCATGCTGCTGTGGCCTCTTTGTACCTGGGCACATTGAGCAAGTACCAATGTAACTGATGGAAGAGATTGACCACCATCCCCAAAAAAGAGAACATTTTGAAATTCCTGATATACCAAGAATCAATCAGATTAATTTTCTGCCAATGAGAAAAATGGGAGCTGGAACTAGAGATTTAAAAATTACATGTTTAGCACAGTTGAGTGTATGATCTGTGAAATTTGTACCCAAAACCAAAAACCAAACCCACTACCATCAAGTTGATTTCAACTGGGACAGTGAAATTCTTGGGTCGGAGCTAAGATGTGGTGCTCCTGTAAATGACACATCTTCTCTCTCTAATTCAGCACATTTCAGAGTCTCCATTTTCTTAACGCTTTAATGTCATTACGAGAAGGAAATCAAGTATCTTGTCTGCAGTGTCAAGGCAAGTGACTGTTGGGAATGCTGACCCACTGGTCTTCTTGCTAAGGAGCTCTGGCGGTATAGTGCCTAGGGCATTTGACTGCTGGCCGAAAAGCTGGTGATTCAAACCCACTGCCCCTCTGCAGGAGAAAGATGGGGGTGATCTACTTCTGTAAAGACTTACTGGCTCAGAAACCCAGTGGAGGTCATTATGAATTGGAATTGACTTGATGGCCGTGAGTTAGGTTTGTTTTTGGTCTTCTTGCTCTGGTCTGAAGGAGCTCTAGTGGCATAGTACCTAAGGCATTTGACTGCTAACCAGAGGGTTGGCGGTTCAACCCCCCCAGCCACTCTGCAGAAGGAAGACTGGGCAATCTACTTCCATAAAGATTTACTGCCTCAGAAACCCAAAGGGGGTCACTGTGAATTGGAATCAACTTGATGGCAGTGAGTTTGGTTTTATTTTTCGGTTTGCTCAGGTCTGAAGGACCAGTGGAAGGTGCTGGAGAAGAAGCGGTCACCACAGGCCTTGATGCCAACAGTTACCTGCTTAGAGGCCCCTCTCTCTTCTCATAGGGCCCAAGGGTTTAATTGTGGCCACACTCATCTTTTACAAAAAGACTCTTATTCAAATTTGACTTTATAACTTTTTTTCTTTCATCCTAAGAATGAATTTGGATACAAAGGTTCAGATAGACCAAGATCTATTTTTAATACCCCCACAACACACTTCATCAAACACAGATCAAAATAGGAAGTGTGTGTGACTCCTGATTTCATAGACTCAGTGTCACACACTTTAGCCTGATTCTCACAACAAAGTCGTTGAAGAGCCTGGGAACTTAAGTATCAAACCCAATACAGAAATAGGAGGAGTGAGAGTAATGAAGCTAGATGGAAGACTTATTCCAAAATGAGGATGACAACTTGAGGCTTGAGGAAGCCAAGAACACTGTGGGTGGACATATGCTTAGATGTTAGATAGATCCGATCACCTCTTAACAGGCCTTCAGGAGATCTCTTCCCTGGCAGGAGCACACATCATGACGTCTGGGTTTCTTGTGACCATTCTGAATGCTCACTAGAAAGTTACTCTCTGATATCTGCGTGGCTCACCCTCACGCCTCTTCAGCCTCTGCTCCACTGTTATCTGAGAGGCCTTCCCCAACCTCCTGCCTCCCCTCCCAGCTTCATCTTTTCCACAGCCCTTCCTATGGCCTGTCTTATTCCATATTTACTTATTCATTTGTTCTGCCTGCCTCCTTCTTTAGGATGCAGGTTTCAGTGGGGCAGGGATACTGGATCATTTAAGTGATTGCATAGAATCGATGCAGAATCAGGTGGCGTATGGCTGTCAGTAAATATCTGATCAGTTTGAATTGGTGAATGATTTACATCATCCTCAAACATGGCTAGTGCCAGGGTTATTAACCATTTATATTTGCATCTCTTGCCAGGCACTTAACATGTTATTATTATT
>NW_006924735.1:10158-11897 GCF_000298275.1 Orycteropus afer afer | reverse complement strand
TTAAAAAAAAAAAAAGAAGAAAAAAGAAAAGAAAACCACAAATGGTGGCTATACATGTGAACTTCACCAGACAGAGTACACAGGAATCAGACTGACTCCCTCTGTGGCAAGAGGCAATGGAGAATCTCAGTATCTTCAGCCAAAACAAGGTCAGGAACTGACTGTGGAACTTGCCCTTGAATGGAGAGTAGCTAAAGCAAATGGAAGAATCATTGGGATAAAAGAGGTGAACAGAAGATTTCAAAGAGCAACTTGAGAAGACAAAGTCAATCATTATTATGAATTGTGCAAATATCTAGAGTTAGAAAAACAAAAGGGAAGAACATGCTGGGCATTTCTCAAGCTGAAAGATTTGAGGAAAAGTTTTAAGCCTTGAATTGCAATATTGGAAGATTCCATGGGAAATATGTTAAATGATACAGGAAGCATCAAAAGAGGATGGATAGGATACCCACAGTCACTATACCAAAAAGAATTGGTAGATGATCATCCATTTCAGGATGTGGCATATGATCAAGAACCAATGGTATTGAAGGAAGAAGTTGAAGCAGCACTGAATGAACTAGCAATAAACAAGCCCTCAGGAATTGATAGGGTACCCATAAAGAAGTTTCAACAAACAAATGCCCCAAACAGAGGCACTCACTCAGCTTTGCCAAGAGATTTGGAAGACAGCTACCTGGCCAACTGAAAAAGATCCATATTTGTACCCATTCCAAAGAAAGGTGATCCCATAGAATGTGGAAATGATTGAACAATATCATTGAAATCATATGCAAGTAAAATCTTAGGGAAGATAATCCAAAAATGGTTGCAGCAGTATATTGACAGAGAACTTCCACAAATGCAAGCTGGATTCACAAGGAGATGTGATGTGGAAAAAGGGCTATCATTGTTCATGTCAAATGGATCTTGGCTGAAAGCAAAGAACACCAAAAAGATGTTTACTTGTGTTTTATTGACTATGCAAAGGCATTGAACTGTGTGGATCATAACAAATTGTGGATAATATTAAGAAGAATAGGAATTTCAGAACACTTAATTGTACTCATGAGGAACCTGTACATCGACCAGGAGGCTGTTTATCTAACAGAACAAGGGGATACTGCATGGTTTAAAATCAAGAAGGGAGTGTGTCTGAGTTCTATCCTTTCACCATACTTATTCAATCTGCATGCTGAGCAAATAATCTGAGAAGCTGGACTATATGAAGAAGAATGTGACATCAGGATTGGAGGAAGGCTCAAAAACAACCTGAGATATGCAGATGGCACAACTTTGCTTACTGAAAGTGAGGATGACTTGAACACTTACTGATGAAGATTAAAGACTAAAGTCTGCAGTATGGATTACATCTCAATATAAAGAAAACAAAAATCCTCACAGGTGGACCACTAGGCAGCATCACAATAGATGGAGAAAAGATTGAAGTTGTCAAAGAGTCCATATTACTTGGTTCTACAATCAACGTGAATGGAAGCGGCAGTCAAAACATCAAACGATGTATTTCATTGGGCAAATCTGTTGCAAAAGACCTCTTTCAAGTGCTGAAGAGCAAAAATATCTTATTGAAGATTAAGATGCACCTAACCCAAGCCATGGTATTTGCAAATGCCTCATCTGCATGTGAGAGGTGGACAATGAATAAGGAAGACTGACAAAGAGTTGATGCTTTTGACTTGGCAAAAAATGCTGAAAATTCTGCTAAAAGGACTAATAAATCTGTCCTGGAAGAAGTG
>NW_006924735.1:4062-9293 GCF_000298275.1 Orycteropus afer afer | reverse complement strand
ATAGCTGATCTTTAACAAAGGGCCAAAATCCATTAAATGGGGAAGATATAGTCTCTTGAACAAATGGTTCTGGCAAAATTAGATAGTCACTTGCAGAAAAATGAAGAAAGACCCATACCTCACATCATACACAAAAACAAACTGAAGGCTGACCAAAGACTTAAATGTAAAATCCAAAACCATAAAGTTCATAAAAGATAAAATAGGGGCAAACCTAGGGGACCTATTTTATGGCACAGATAGACTATCAAGCATCATCAAAAATGCACAAGCAGCAGAAGAAAAAGTAGATGACTGTTTTTGTTATGTGCCATCGAGTCGAACCCCACTCATAGTGACCCCTCCTTGGGTTTCCGAGGCGGTATCACTATGGAAGTAGATTGCCCAACCTTCCTTCTGAGAAGTGGCTGGTGGGTTTGAACCACTAGCTTTCTGGCTAGCAGTCAAGTGCCTTAGGCACTATGCTACCAGCGCTCCTAGTAGATGACTAGGACCTTTTAAAATTAAATTTTTATGTGCATTGAAAGACTTCACCAAAAGAGTAAAAAGAGAACCTACAGATTGGGAAATAAATATTTGGCTATGACATATCTGACAAAGGACTTATGTTTAAAATTTATAGAAAACTTCAACACCTCAACACCAAAAAGACAAGTGATCGAATTAAAAAATGAGCAAAGGACATGAACAGACACTTCACTAAAGAAGATATTCAGTCAGCCAGCAAACACATGAGGAAATGCTCACAATTATTACCTATTAGAGAGATGCAAATCAAAACAACAATGAGATATCATCTCACTCCAGCACTAATAGCAAAGTTCAACAAGACAGAAAATAACAAATACTGGTGAGGGTATGGAGAGATTGGAACCCTCATACACTGCTAGTAGGACTGTAAAATTGTACAGCCACTGTGGGAAATGGTATGGTGTTTCCTTAAAAAATTGAAAATAGAAATACCATTTGATTGAGCAATCCCACTACTAGGAATATATCCTAAAGATGTGAGAACTAGGACATGAATAGACATATGCATACCCATGTTCTTCATAGCACAATTCACTATGGCAAAAGGATGAAAACAACCTAAGTACCCATCAACAGATGAATGGAAAACCAAACTATGGTATATTCACACAATGGAATAATTTGCAACATTAAAAAATAATGAAGAATCCATGAATGACTTCATATTGTGAATGAATTTGGAAGATATTATGCTGAGTGAAATAAGTCAATCACAGAAGGACAAATACTGAATGAGTCCATTATTGTAAAAAGTGAAGAAAGGGTTTGTATAGGGAAGGAAATTCATTTTGTTGGTCACTGTGGATGGAAGGGAAGGGGAGGGAAAATTTCTGACTAGTTGGGAGTCACATGGTGATTTGGGTGAGGAGAGGGGTGGTATGCAAAGAGTCTGTGACCAGCACAGTGACAATGGGGAAAGGGAGAACATAGAAATGTTCACAAAAGATATAGACAACAGAGGTAAATACTATTACATGCACAATACTGCATTACCAAAGGCAGCAAACACTAGGCTATGGGTAAATGTATAGACAGGTGAGAAGATCAGATGGTGATGAGAGAACAGGAATATACTCAAGACCAAGGATAGATTTGGCTGAAGATAATCTTACATATGTATTTGTGCTACAAAATTAAACACATACATTATAGAAGTAACAGAGGACAAAGTTGGACTATATATAGTTATAGAAAACTTCAACACCTCAACCAAATAATGTGAGGGAGAGAATCACCAGGACTGAGGGCTGGGACCATAGTCTCAGGGAACACCAAGCTCTTGTGACAACACAGTACACAAAACGACATCTTGTTCTACATCCTACTTTGGTGAGTAATGACTAGGGTCTTAAAAACTTTTGAGCAGCCATCTAAGATGCAACTATTGGTCTCATCTTGTCTGGAGGCAAGAAGAGTGAAAAAAAATCAAAGTTATTTGGAAACAGTAAGTACAAAGATATGACGGACTATGAGCACCTCAGCCTTCACAACCCTGAGACCAGAACTAGATGGTTCCTAGCTACCAAGGCCAACCACTTGGAAAGGGATCAAAATTAGAGATCCTGGACAGAGTGGGAGGAAAAAATGTAGAACAAAATTCAAAAACACAAAAATGACCAGAATTACTGGTCAGATAGTGGCTGGTGGAACCCCTGAAACTATCACCCCAGGTTATCCTTTAGGCCTGGAAATGTACTCACTTCTGTGGATTAGCTCTCAGCCAAGCAGCATAAAGACCTATAAGCAGAACACCTACAACAGGGAGATGTACCCATCTTCCTTAGGGAGATGCACCCCCTGGTTCAATCAACCATGAAACGTCAGAGGGGCAGGATTTGCATAGAGGGAAAACTCTATAGACAGGAATGCAGAGATAAGAAGGACACAGGGAAGGGGTAGTCACAGGGAGAGTGCTTTTTATGGTTGGAGATTGTAATTGGGACCATGGAACCAAATGAACATGAACTGTTGTGTGCAAAACAAATCTGCATTATAAATTTACACCTACATCACAATAAAAAAATAAAAGAAACCCTATGGGGTAGTTCTACTCTGATCTGTAGGGTCACTATGAGTCAGAATCAACGTGATGGCAGTGGATGTTCAGGGTCAAATAGTGATCTGCTCTATCTCATAATTCTATTTCTGCTTTTGTAGTGTTTCAATGGCAGCTGGTCACAGGCTTCTATCAGAGACAAGTTTCTTCTCTTTCTCTAGTTTTGATTTCCAACCAACAGAGAGAATAACTGAAGCTTTCCCATTTTCATAATAAATAGGCACTTCAAATGTCAATGTCCTGTTCATCATTAAATTTCAGCTTCTATTTTACCTCTTCGCTGCACCCTCCCAGGTGATGGTTGGTTCACAGTAGAGCTACAGCATCTGTCTTGTCCCTGGGCCCACAAAGAATGAATTTGGCACATGTAATCTTATTTTTTCTGCCAAGTAAATGGTTGTTGGATTATATATGAATCCAATATATCTATAGACAGGAGAATATGATTAGTACAGCTTAGAGACCATAAAATGCATTCCCCTACTTCAGAGTGACCGACGCCAAAGTAAAAAGGCAGCTGACAGAGTCGATATGAGTTTTCATGATAAGTTATACTTAGTCACAATTTTATTTTCTCTTCTTGGAGAATTGCAAGTGTTATTGGAAATTGTAGCTTTAACCTAATAAACTACATATAATCTCTGTAAAACTAATACGAAATGGGAGTAAGCTCTGAAATACCAGTACTTATTTTTTACTCATTATTATTCTCTTTCTTCCTTTCTCTCTTCCTCTCTCCTTTAAAAACCTAGTAATTTCATAATGCATGAAAGAGCTCTGATAGTCCAATCAGTAAATATACATTGACTGTCCTTTCCTGAAGGAGCTCTGGTGGGTCAGTGGTTAAGGCATTTGTCTCCTTATCAAAAGGCCAGCAGTCAGTCTGCTTCCAAAGAGATTTACAGCCTTGGAAACCTCAGCCCTGCCCTCATGGAAATGAGAACATAAGTCACTTTGGTTATCCTTTTCTTAAAATGCATAGACATTTATAATATGTTTCATCAATTTATACTGTGTGCCACACACAGCTCCAGATACTGAAAATATAATGCTGAATAAAATTGACAAAACTCTCTACTTCCATGGAGATTTCATTTGATGATGAACAAATAAGTAACACATAAAATATGTCAGAGGTATGTAAGTACTATGAAGAAAAGTAAAGCAGGTGATCAGAAAGAGGGAGTGCTGAAGGTTGTAATTATAACAGGTTAATCAGGGAAGAACTCATTGAGAGATGATATCTGAATAAGAGTCTAAAGTTAATGATGAATGGAGTTATGCAGGTATCAGACTGTGAGGCAGTGAATTACTTAGATGGTTCATCTAGTCATGGTCTTTGTGGCACCCACAAGATGACTGGGTGGAACTATATAAATGTGAGGTGCTTGTGGCCTACCAGGGGGATTGGATAGCTTGTTACTAATGTAAGTAAGATACATGGCACCCTTGTAGGGGTGGGACCGTGGAAATAAGGTGTATGGGAGACTAATGTGGGGAATAGCCAGTTTTGTCATTCCAGTAGGCTTAAAATAAGCCCTGGCAGAAGCAGAAATGGGGATCTCACTATCATTGAGGCAGAGAAGAGCCAAGAGTGGAGTGCATCTGTGGACCCAAAATCCCTGCATTGAGACAACAAGCAAAGAGACAGGCATCAGCAGAGAGAGAGACGGGTGGCAGCAGAGAGATGGGCAGCAGCAGAACAGAAAGACCAGCATGAGAGAGAGCTGTGGGCTTGCTGGACCATGGAGCAAGAAAGCTGAGTTCCTTTGGACAGGAGGCTTGCCGCAAGAGAGGGGTGCACCTATGGCAGAGCTAAAAGAGCTTTGTAACACTTCCTAGAGCAGCAGATGCTAAGGGCCAGAGCAGCGTGCCTGAAGGCATTGCCGAGGGAAGGCTGTCCTCCTTGAAGAATTGTATCATGAGCACTCCTGAACCTGAACTGTAATCTGTTACTTCCCTAATAAACTGTATAATCTTGAGTATTGTCTGTGAGTTCTGTGTGACCTTTGCAATGAATTATCAAGCTCAGCAGAGAAATAGTGATTGCCCTGGGAAGGGATGATTGCTGTCAGAGTTGGTAAAAAGCCTAGAGGGTGGCAACATGCCTAGCTTCATAGGAATATGCCTTGGGCTGCTGATGGTGAGTCTGTCTCCTCCTGGTAAAGTTAGAGGAGGTCAGAGAAAGACCCTCCCCCTACATGCCCTTTTTGCACTGGCTAAGAACCAAGAGCTGATTCTATAAGTAGGAATCAACTCACTGAGAGTAAGTTTAGAAGAGTATTCCAGGCACATGCAATAGCAGCTGCAAAGGCCCTGGGGTAGGAGTGTGCCTGGCATTTTCTAGGCACAGCAAGAGCACAGAGGCTAGTACCTGAAAGGAACTTCCAAGTATTTTTCACCTGAAATGATGATAAGATAAAAAGAAAATTATAACAGGAAAGGTTTTTACATCCCATGTAGCCTATAATAGCACTTAAAACAAACAAAAAAACAAACACACCCAGATGTTGACTATAATTACCACCTCTATCTATTTTTAACCCAGATGTTGAAAGTATTTAACTTAACAATTCACATTCTATTTCTGGAAACAGCCAGTTTATGTGTTCTATATTGAATAAAATACAATGACTTGACTCAA
>NW_006924735.1:0-3632 GCF_000298275.1 Orycteropus afer afer | reverse complement strand
AAAAAAAAAAAAAAAAACTATGATTCTCTGGAAAGTCTGTAGTTTCCTAGGTGGAATATTTTTAAACTTCTTCTTGTTTTTCTCCATCCTTTATAAAATGATAGGAATTATTTTTGCCAACATTCCTTCCAATGAGTGGCTGGTGAGTTTTAATTCTAATGTCTTATAAGAAAGGAGCTCTGGTGGTGTAGTGCCTAAGACATCTGACTGCTAACCAGAAGGTTGGTAATTCAAACCCACCAGCTACTCCTTGGAAACAAGACTGGGCAATCTATTTCTGTTATGATTCACTACTCCGGAAACCCAATGGGGGTTGCTATGAGTTGGAATCAACTCAATGGCAATGGGTGGGTCCTGCAAGAGAGTTGAGATTATAGCATATGCTTACTTCTGGCCCTAAAAATCACCACATGTGATTCTTTAGTGCTGGCATTCTGTAGCAGGGTTATATATATATATTTATATATACATAAACAAATACGCAGTTTACATGGTACCATTATTATTATAGTTATTGTTATTGTTGGCAACTCATGTCTTTAATGATGTAAGTTTATTTTTATTTTATTAAAAAAAAAAAAGCCCATCTTTTATCAGGTCTTTTAAGACTGATGACTAATGGTAGAATCCCTATAGTTTTCTTCAAGAAATTAAACAAAATCAGGAGACCGCATAATCAAATCCAAACCCACTGCCATGGAGTCTATTTCAACTCACAGCAACCATATGGGACAGAGTAGAACAGTCACGCTGGGTTCGAAAGGCTGTAAATCTTTATGGACACAGACTGACTCATCTTTCTCCTGCAGAGCAGCCAGAGGGTTTGAACCACTGATCTTTTAGTTAGCACCCCAATGTTTTAACTACTGCACCACCAGGGCTCAGGAGTCCACATACTATTGTTAAAAGCTTGTGCTCTGAAGGTAGACCAGTTTTCGGATGCTGACAAGGGCACTTACTAGCTGAAGCTGTTTAACCTTGGGCAATTTACTCAATCTTTCTGACCATCTGTAAAATGAGGAAAATAATTAAACTTTCTCCATAAAGCTGTTTATAGGGGAAAAGGCAGTATCACCTGTAAGATGCTTTCCAAATTCCTGGTGCTTAATGCATTACTGAGCAAATAATCCAAGAAGCTGGATTATATGAAGAAGAACGTGGCATCAGGATTGGAGGAGGACTCATTAATAACCTGAGATATGCAGATGATACAACTCTGCTTGCTGAAAGTGAGGATGACTTGATGCACTTACTGATGAAGATTAAAGACCACAGTCTGCAGTATGGATTGCACCTCAACATAAAGAAAACAAAATTTCTCACAACCAGTCCAATAAACAGTTTCACAATGGATGGCAAAAAGATTGAAGTTGTTAAGGACTTCATATTAGTTGGTTCTACAATCAACACCAATGGAAGCAACAGACAAGAAAGACATCAGACAACATATTGCACTGGGCAGATTTGCTGCAAAAGACCTCTTTCAAATGATGAAGAGCAAAGATGTCTCCTTGAAGACTAAGGTGCACCTAACCCAAGCCATGATATTTTCAATTGCCTCTTATGCATGTTAGAGCTGGACAATGAATAAGGAAGATCAAAGAAGAGTTGATGCTTTTGAGTTGTGGTGTTGGAGAAGACTGACAGAAGAACTAACAAATCTGTCCTGGACAATGTTCAGCTGGAATGCTCCTTGCAAACAAGAATGGCCAGATTTTGTCTCACCTACTTTGGTCATGTTGTCAGAAGGAACCATTCTCTGGAGAAGGCTATCATGCTTGGTAAAGTGGAGGGTCAACGAAGAAGGGGAAGGCCTTCAATGAGATGAATTGACACGATGGCTGCAACGATGGACTCAAGTACAGCAAGGTTAGTGAGGCTGGCACAGGACCGGGCAGTGTTTCATTCTGCTGTCCATATGTTCTCTATGAGTTGGAGATGAATCGATGGCACCTAACAACAACAACAATAATACATGCTAGCTATTATTATGAATAAATAATATATCTGCTAATTTACACAGAGACCAGGCCATAAATGAGGGATCATTTTGCTGCTTAAGTTTTTCTCTGGGTCCTCCTTATTTTTTGTTAGAGCCAGATGGTAAGAAAGACCTTCTGATTTAGTGAACAGGACATTGTACACTGTATTCATTTCACCTTGGGCTGTTGATCACTTGAGTTCCACTCTTGAAGTTTCTCCTGGCTCTGCCCTCCCAGTAGTAACACACTTCTACTTTGTGAAAATGAAAATTTTCCCTTTGTTAATAAAAGCCTACTTTATCTCAAATCAGAATTCTAAAATGTATTAGTTCTAAAATGGTTAAATCATTTCTTCAGTAGTTTAACTTCTTTTATGTGGAGAGCATCGAAGAAGATAATCATTATTAAACGGTCAAAAGAAAAAGAAAACGTCTCTCAAAGCAAGGCTGACTGTTTAACAAATAATCCATTGAATTATTGCAGTCCTTTCTCTCAGATAAAAAGGCAACAGCAAGGCCTTTTAAAGAAACCCATCTTGGCAAAATCCACACCCAACAGAAAGTGTCTAATAGAGTGAGATGACAGCATAAAGGGCTGAAAGAAACTTGTCTTTGTAGAAAGAACAAAGATGACTCTGGCAATTAGAAGCATGTTCATCTGTTTTAGCTGTTTTAGTCTGGGGAAACCACAGCATTTGGGGTGCTATTGGGATAGCCTATCCTCAAAGTATGTTGCAGGAGCACATTGATGTGGGGGAGAAAACAACGATCAAATGAGTCAAGTTGATATGGGACTACATTAAATGCACTATAGTTAATTGCAGTCTCATCATTTTTATTACCCATCTGTCTTCATTTTCATTTTTATCTACTAGTTGGATATGTTCTTGTGTGCTAGTGTGGATATACACACCACATTAGAAGCAGAATACTAATTCATCTCCTGGGGGCTTTCCAGCTCTAGGACTATTCTCACACTTTACCCTGTTGTCTACCCTCATTTTTGCATCCTATGCTTTAGTCAGGCTGACAAATGTGTGGGTGTGCAAATAAGCCAAGTTCTCCAAGATTTTGAACAGTGCTTCCACATCCGGCCTGTTCTTACCTCCCAACAGCATGTTACCCTGCCTGGGGCACTTCTATTACCATAAGGCCATCCTGACCTCCCCAATAAGAGTTCTTTGTTCCTTGTCATTGTTGCCATAGTACCCATTGCCATACTTTCCTAAGAGCTCAGGTCCTTCTATAGCTCTGTAATACATCCCCATGAGACTAGGGACAGTTACCCCCAAATACCAATATCCATCCTAACACTTGACACAGAAAAATCATATACCAAACCCATTGTTGTTGAGTCGATTTCAACTCATAGCAACCCTATAGGATAAAGTAGAATGGTTCATAGTGTTTCTAAGGTTATCATCTCTAGAAACATATCACTGCAAATTTCTCCCATGGAGCACTTGGGGGGTTCAAACCACGAACCTTTCAGTTAGCAGACAAATGTTTAATCACTGTGCCACCAGGGCTCTTACCTAACACAGAGAGGGCCTCAGTCACTATTTGAATGAATGAATGAATCAGTGAATAGAAATAAGTGAATAAAATCTCTATCTCCATTTAAAAAAAAAAAAAAAAACCTCTTTTTAGT
>NW_006924734.1:12437-13168 GCF_000298275.1 Orycteropus afer afer | reverse complement strand
TATGAGTTGGTGTTGTCAAGTCAGTTTGGACTCATAGGGACCCTGTGCACCATACAAAGAAACACTGCCTGGTGTGGTACCATCCCTACAGTTGTTGCTGTGTTTCAGCCCATTGTTGTAGCCACGGTATCAATCCATCTCATTGAAGATATTCCTCTTCCTCGCTGACTGTGTTACCTCTCCAGGGATTGGTCCAAACATGCCCCAAGATACCTGAGACCAAGTCTCACCACCCTTGCTGCAAAGGAGCATTCTGGCTGCACTCCTTCCGTGACAGACTTGTTCATTCTTCTGGCAGCCCATGGTATATTTAATACGCTTTGCCCAAACTTAACTCAAAAGCATCCATTTTTCTTTGGTCTTCTTTACTCATTGTCCAGCTTTTGCATGCATATGAGGTGACTGAAAAATACCATGGCTTGGGTCAGGTGCCCCTTAGTCCTCAAAGTGACATCTTTGCTTTTTAATAGTTGACAGAGGTCTTTTGCAGCAGATTTGGCCAGTGGAAAACAATGAAATCCTTGACAATTTCAGTCTTTTCTTCGTTTCTCATGATGTTGCTGATTGGTCCAGTTGTGAGGATTTTTGTTTTCTTTATGTTGAGGTGTAATCCACGCTGAAGGCTGTAATCTTTGATCTTCATCAGTAGAGCTTCAAGTCCTCCTTACTTTCAGCAAGCAGGGTTGTGTCATCTGCGTATCGCGGGCTGTTAGTGAGTCTTCCTCCAATCC
>NW_006924734.1:6753-9631 GCF_000298275.1 Orycteropus afer afer | reverse complement strand
ATCCATCCATTCACCATCTGCCATCTATCCACTATTATGTATCATCTGCCTACCTTCCTACCTATCATCTATTTATCTATCTATCCATCCATCCATCCATCATCTATCATGTATAATCTCTCTACCTACCTACCTATCTATCCATCCATCCATCTATCTATCTCTAACCTATCTATCTATCTATAATCTGTCTATCTGTCCTCATCACCTATCAGTCGGTTTCTGGTACAGTAGTGGTTTGTGTGTCCTGTGATGCTGAAAGCTATACCACTAGTATTTCAGATACTTTTAGGGACACCCATGCTGGACAGGTTTCAGCCACGCTTCTACACTAAGACAGACCAGGAAGAAAGGTCTGGTGATCTCCATCCAGAAATCAGCCAGTGAAAACCTTATGGATCCCAACGGGACACCATACAACCCACTTGGGTTGACACGTCATCAGGAGGGATCAGTCGGTGGAGGGAGGAGGACATCAGGTTTGCTATAGCAGAGGGCCAGCAAGGGCAAGGGAGGCGCTCGGTGAGATGGAGCCACACAGTAACCACGGTGATGGACTTGACCATGGCAGTGATCGTGAGGATGATGTTACACTGGACAGCATTTCATTATGCGGTATATGGACTTGATTCAAGGGCCCCACGGGGTTTCCAAGGCTGTCAATCTTCACAGAAGCAAACCCCAAACCACACCCACTGCCTGGAGAGGATTCTGACTCACAGCGCCCCTAGAGGACAGAGTGGAACTGCACCACAGGGTCTCCAAGGCTGTCAATCTTCACGGAAGCAAACCCCAAACCACACCCACTGCTGTGGAGTCCATTCTGACTCACAGCGCCCCTAGAGGACAGAGTGGAACTGCACTACAGGGTCTCCAAGGCTGTCAATCTTCATGGAAGCAAAGCCCAAACCACACCCACTGCCATGGAGTAGATTCCCACTCATGACATCCCTAGAGGACACCCCATTGGGTTTCCAAAGCTGTCAGTCTTTCTCCCAGGGAGCACCTGGCAGTTCAAACCACTGACCTTTTGACTAACAGCCAGGAGGTTAACCATTGCTCCATATCTGCCCCTGGTAACCACTAATAACCTTGGTGCCACACCCGTGTCTACTCTGGATTTTTCATATCAGTGGGACCCTACACCATCTGTCCTTTTGTGAGTGACTTCCTTCACTCAGCATGGGCTGTTCAGGGTGCACCCACTTTGGAAAGCATGCATTTTGATGGAAGAAATAAAGCTCAGTTTTCTACCATGCTCCTCTTCTGAGCCAAAGTCCTTTGAGATTGTCCATCCTCATTCCAATTTCTTCCAGAAAACCATGACATGACCAGAACAGTAGAGCAAAGAGAGCTAGAATCCATAATAAAAATATTGCATTAAGCGTTTTCCAGTTTTAGTAGGAATGGCTGTTTCATTCACTGAAAAAAAAATTATTGATCAGCCACTTAGCTTATGAATGTGGCTTTCCAGACTTAGCTGTCAGTCTGAGAAGAAGGCATATAGGCATAAGGGGACTTTTGCAACATGGGGCTGAGTGGGGTTTGCAACATGGAAGTTGCTTTAGCAAAATACCACAAACTGGGTGGTCTGTGAGAACAGATGTGTATTGTCTCAGTGTCTTGTGGGTGGGAGTCTGACTTCGGGCTTTTGGCCTGACTGTGTTCTCTCCAGTGCCTCTAGGGAAGGATCCATCCTCCGGCTTCAAGTTTGCCCAGGTTTTTGCTTTGCGTGGTCCTCCTTCTCCGTCTCTCTCTGTCTCCATCTCTTTTGCTCTTTTACGAGGAGACCACTCTGTCGGGATTGGGACCCACCCACTCTTGTGACCTCATGCTCACTGACAACATCAGCAAAGACCCCATTTTCAAACAAGGTCCCGTTCACGGGTACCAGGGATGAGACTTCAGCGCCACTCCTTTTTCGTGGGGACACAATTCACTTTACTGCAGCCCATGATGAAATACTTCTTGACACACAACCCAGATTGGAAATCAGGGCTGGCTTCGCGGGAGAGGTCTCGCCTTCCATGCCGGAGACCAGATTCAATTCCCAGCAGTCTGTCAGCGGAGGCTGGCATCTTCCTGTGACACTGGACGGGTTTCAGCCCAGCTTCCAGGCAAAGCAGGTGAATTATGCTTGATCTAACAGTTTAGTAAATTCCACTGCAATTCCAAAGTATTATTACTAATGTCATCTATGGATGGGATGGAGTCCATAAACATCCCAGCTCTTTTAATTATTTTATTTGTATTGTTTTATTGAGCATTAGGTGTTGGTGAAGCATGTATTATTAAATAGTTGTTGTTGTTGTTAGCTCCCATGGAGTCAGGTCTAACTGCAAGGGAAAAAAAAAATGCAGTGCTGTCTGATTTTGACTCATAGCGACCCCTCTTTGGTTTTCCGAGGCAGTATCTCTACAGAAGTGGATTGCCTAACCTTCCTTCCGAGGAGTGGCTGGTGGGCTTGAACCGCCAGCCTTCTGGTGAGCAGTCAAGTGCCTTAGGCACTACACCACCAGAGCTCCTAGCTTCACAGAAGCAAAGCCCAAACCACACCCACTGCCTGGAGGGGATTCTGACCCACAGGGCCCCTAGAGGACAGAGTGGAACTGCCCCACAGGGTCGCCAAGGCTGTCAATCAATGGAAGCAGAGCCCAAACCACACCCACTGCCATTGACTTGACTTGACTCATAGCGACCCCTCTTCGGGTTTCCGAGGCAGTATCTCTATGGAAGTGGATTGCCCAACCTTCCTCCAAACCCACCAGCCTGCTGGTTAGCAATCAAATGCCTTACAGGGCGCTACACCATATAGGAGCAGTGCTGGTTCAGTGGTGAAGTCCTTGCTAGGCTTGATTCCTGGTCTGTGCATCTCATC
>NW_006924734.1:4246-5868 GCF_000298275.1 Orycteropus afer afer | reverse complement strand
CAAAACTAGTTTTTGTAAGCCTAGCTTACATGTAGCAGTAAACCTATGAAGCTAAAGCTCTATGCTAATTTATATTTTTGAATCTTGTGCGAGCTCCGGGAGCTCTGGTGGTGCAGTGTTTGAAGCATTGCGCTGCTAACCCTAAGGGTGGTGTTTAAAACACATCAGGTGCTCTCCAGGAGAAAGATGAGGCAGTCCCTTTCCCTAAAGATTGACAGCCTTGGGGACCCTGTGGGGCAGTTCCACTCTGTCCTCTAGGGGCGCTGTGAGTCAGAATAGACTCAGTGTTAGTGGGATTTTTGTTTTTTAACTAATTCCCTGTGTTCAGAGCTGTGACGCTTTGAATCTCGTAGTTTTCTCTGCACACGTTACAAACACACACTGTTGTTTTCATTGGTGCCTGGGCGTTGATTGCTGCTGATTTTGTCCAGTGTCCAGTGTTTTGGCTAGAATAGTGTGGTAATCACTATTTGTGAATCTTTACCAATCCCTTTTTTGGGCATGAAGTAGTAACTAAAGGGGAAAAAAAAAAACTCATTGCCATCAAGTAGATCTGACCCATAGCAACCCCCACTGGGTTTCTGAGGTGGTAAATCTCTATGAAAGTAGACTGCTCAGTCATCCTCCCTTGGAGTGGCTGCTGGGTTTGAACTGCCAACCTTCTGGTTAGCAGTCAAATGCCTTAGGCACTACACCACCAGAGCACATAACTAAAGGAAAACAAAGAGAAAGATTAAAAAAAAAAAAAAACTCTCTGTCACGCAGCTACTGATAGTGTTGTAACTAATAACGTCATCAATGGGGAAATATTTCACAAGACAATTTTGTTTTTAGTATTCATAGAATCTAAGAAATACTACATTTAAGCAACTTACAACTATATGTATCACATACTAGTCTGTTATTAAGGAGTTCGACTGGTACATGCCTATGGCATCTGACTGCTAACCAGAAGCTTGGGGGTTCAAACCCACCAGCCACTCTGTGGAAGGAAGAGTGGGCAATCCACTTCTATAAAGATTTTCTGCCTCGGAAACCCAAAGAGGGTCACTATGTGCCAGAATCAACTCGCTGTCAGTGAGTTGTTTGTGAGTCTATGATTAGAACTGATAATAGACTTACTAAGGATTGTGTATGGTCTGGTATGGGACAAGGCCCGTTGGAGAGTGACACCATTGGTTACCATGCTGGTGACACCAAGCCTAGGGACACCGTGCACACACACAGGACAGTGCAGTGACTCAGCCTTTTACCCTAAATTCCTTCCTTCTTTTTGTGAGCTAAAGATGTGATAACGAGCTTCCAAGACCTGCTGCGGATACGGACACAGCAAACAGCAGGCATGCTGGGGCCGGGAGGGACGAGGAGCGCGACTCTCCTGTCCTTTCCTGCCTGGAACCACTGTTTGGCGTCCACACTCTGCCGCTCACCAAGAAGTTGAAAGTTAAAATCCCCCCGGACACACCTCAGAAGAAAGACGTGGTGATTTGCTTCTGAAATGTCACCGTCATTGAAAACTTCTCACCCAAATCACAATAAAAAGTAAATTAATAAGTACAAGTGAGTACTTAAAAAAAAAAAAAAAATCAGCCATTGAAAATCACACGGAACACAGGTTTACT
>NW_006924734.1:1992-2963 GCF_000298275.1 Orycteropus afer afer | reverse complement strand
TGAGCGGCCCCCTTTGGGTTTCTGAGGCAGTAAATCTTTATGGAAATAGACTGCCCAGTCTTCCTTACATGCAGTGGCTGGTGGGTTTGAACCGCCAACCTTGTGGTTAGCAGTCAGCTGCCTTAGGCCATTCCACCACCAGGGCTCCTTCTATAAAGATCACTCCAAGGAAACCTTGTGGAGCAGTTCTGTTGTGTTGCATGGGGTTGCTGTTTGCTGGCATTGACTTGGGGGCAGCTAAGAATCATCACCAAGCTCACAGGCATCTGTCTTCGTTCATTTCATTCTTCACGTGGGGCAAATAGTTGGCACTCAATTGCTAAACTTAAAATTGGTGCTTCGAACCCACCCAGTGTGGCTCGCAGAAGCCGTCATCATCTCCGTCCGTAAAGATTATGGGCAAGAAGAACCCTAGGAAGCACCCTTCCGCTCGACACACGTGGGGTGGCCTGAGCCGGAATGGAGCTGGCAGTCCCTGGCAGCAGTAACACTATCCCAAAGGTTGGGGGTTCACCTCCACCCAGAGGCAGCTCGGAAGAAAGACCTGTTGATCTGCTTCTGCAGAAGCAGCCTTTGAAAACACCGTGGAGCACCTCTGCTCTGATGCACGTGCAGGCATCGTGAGTTGAAATCAGCTCACGACAACTCACACCAACAGCAGTTATTAATTACAAGAGATCAACTGCAGACAGGCTGAATCATGATTGTTATGCTTAGTAAAGAATAAGGCAGGACCACAGCGCCCCTAGAGGACAGAGTGAAACTGCACCACAGGGTCTCCAAGGCTGTCAGTCATCACAGAAGCAAAGCCCAAACCACACCCACTGCCTGGAGTGGATTCTGACTCACAGCGCCCCTAGAGGACAGAGTGGAACTGCACCCCAGGGTCTCCAAGGCTGTCAATCTTCACAGAAGCAAAGCCCAAACCACACCCACTGCCTGGAGTGGATTCTGACTCACAGCGCCCCTAG
>NW_006924734.1:0-1317 GCF_000298275.1 Orycteropus afer afer | reverse complement strand
AGGAGCAACGGTTGCTGAATGCTGGGTTTTTGTTGTTGTTGTTCTTTAAGCCATGAGAAGACAGCTTCACAGCCAAACCCTTTCTGCTTTTGTGGGAAACTTTTCAACTCCCAGAAGCTGAAAGCAACAAAGGTGGGTATCCCAATTTCCTGTCCTGGCTTCCTGACTCTTTGCAGTCAATTGTCCAACATTTTTCGAGTTTCTGCTCTATCTCCTAGTTCATTGCGTAATGTCTGGAGTCTTAAACACTTGTTAGCGGCCATCCAAGGGAGAATAATTCCTCTCTATTCACCTGGAGTAACAGAGGAGGGTGAGTCACGAATAGCAGGAGGAAATGGAATGGGTGGCTAGTCTCCTCCAGGAACTACCTCCTTTGCCAGGAGACCAGAAAAAATAGATGGTGCCTGGCTACTCTGGAAGAATGTTTTGATCAAAGACCCAATAGATGGATCTTGAGCAAAAGGAGGGAAATTGTGGAACAGAACTAACATCAAATTCCTATGGAAACCAGATTTAATGGATCCTTTTGAGACTGGAGGAACCCCTGAATTGATTACCCTGAAATAATTTTTAATTCTTGAACCAAAACTGTCCCGTGAAACCAGCTGTAAACAAAACAACAGTTTAAAGCAATTAGTAAAGAATGCCGGCCATGAAGAAGTCTGGATGGTCTCCGTGCGATCGAATCGACAAGGATGACTCCAAAACACCCAGGAGACCTTTATGGAGTACACAGCGTGCCAGGGCGTGGTGGGGAAGCATCGTGGGCAGAGAGGACAGAACGTAGCCAGCGCATTGGTGTCTGTGTGTACAGATTGTCGAATGGGTGTCTGTTTTGTCATGTGTATTTTCCCTAAAAATAAAGACAAAAGGAGAAGGACCTTCCCTTAGAACCAGTGGCTTAATCTGTACTGACCTGCCTCAGGCTGGTGGTCATGATGCCTCTTTTCTTCCTGCAGGAAGACGGTTGATAAATTGCCAAAGTCTGATGTCGAATTTCTGAATCTGTGTGTGTGTGTGTGTGTGTGTGTGTGTGTGAGAGAGAGAGAGAGAAAGAGAGAGAGAGAGTCCTACAAGTACCCTAGATTACATGACGTCGATGAAGGTACAGATCAAAAGCAGTGCTCCAAGAAACTCTGTAGCCTGCCTCAATAAGGGTGGTAGGGACCATGGTGGCGGACTTCTTGGTCTGCACGCTGCCCCTCCTCTGAGAATACTAGGCAACCAACAAGCATAGGATGTTAGGAACTGAAGCCTGACCTGTTGGTGTTCATCTCATTCTGACTCACAGCCCCCTAGAGGACAGAGTGGAACTGC
>NW_006924733.1:11069-11997 GCF_000298275.1 Orycteropus afer afer | reverse complement strand
AAGTTGGTGGATTGTATTGTTTAGCTCTTCTGCATCTTTGTTGAGTTTCTTTCCAGTTGTTCTATCTTTCAAAGAAAGTGGTGTATTAAAGTCTTGATTCATGGAATTTTTGAATTTCAATTTAGATTTCTTCACTTACCCAGTCTTTCTCAGGGAAGGTGTATTTCAGTTTCCATGTGTTTACTCTTTTTCTGTTGATCTTCCTATGGTTGGTTTCTAATTTGATGGCATTATGATCTGAGAAGATACTTTGCAGTATTTCAGTGTTTTTAAATTTATTAAGGCCTGCTTTATAGCCTAACATATGGTGTGTTATTGAAAATGTTTCCTGTGCACTGGAGGAGAATATATATTGTGCTGCTGTTGGGTGAAGTGCTCTGTAGATGTCTATAAGGCCATGTTGTTGGATTGTATTGTTTAGCTCTTCTGCATCTTTGTTGAATTTCTTTCCAGTTGTTCTATCTTTCAAAGAAAGTGGTGTATTAAAGTCTCTGACTATGACTATGGAGTCATCTATTTGGGTTTTCAAATCTTTTAAATTGTGATTAATGTATTTTTGGGGTCTTTCATTGTGTCCATAGATATTTATTATGGTTATATCTTCTTGTTCAGGTGATCATTTAATCATTATATAATCCATTATCAGGCCGTAAGAGCAGGAGAAAGGGGATAAAAGCCTTGAACCCGGACAGAAGAGCAGTCAGCCCCAGGGATACAGGTGATGAGAGACAAGTCAGGGATGCCCAAAGAAGCAGGCCAGAAGAGCAGGAGAAAGGGCCTTAAAAGCCAGGAAGCCAGACAGAGGAACAGTCAGCCACAGGGACCCAGGTGGATGATACGAGAGGTCTCCAACAGCAGGACAAACTTGTCTGTCGGTTTGTCCTACTGTGGTGACATGTAGACGTGTGAGTTTTGAGGCTGAGCCTCT
>NW_006924733.1:0-8654 GCF_000298275.1 Orycteropus afer afer | reverse complement strand
GAAAGAGGGGGAGGCCTTCAACGAGATGGATTGATACGGTGGCTGCGATGATGGGCTCAAGTATTGCAGGGATTGTGGTGCTGGCGCATGATTGGGCAGCGTTTAATTCTGCTGTGCATGGGTTCGCTATGAGTCGGAAACGACTCGATGGCCCCTAACAACAACAACAACATAATCCATTATATAATTATATAGTCCTTATTTGTCTCCTATTGTGGTTTTTGTCTTGATGTCAATTTAATCAGATATTAATATTGCCACTCCTGCTGTGTTACATTTGCCATTTGCTTGATATATCTTTTTCCAATCTTTGATTTTTACTCGTTTTTTTCTTTGTCTCTAAGGTGTACCTCTTCGAGGGAGCATATTCATGGGTTTTGTTTTCTTATCCAATCTATAACTCTCCATCTCGAGTGGTGCATTTAATCCATTAACATTTATTGTAATTATTGACAAGTATGAATTGGTTGCTGTCCTTTTGGTATGTGTTTTTTTCATGGTCTCCCTGTTTTCTTTGTTCCATATTATTTTGTGTGCTGAGCTCATTATTTTTATTAATCATTTTATCATTTCCTTTGTTGCTTTTGTTGTAGTATTTGCTGCATATTTGTCCTTGTCCTCCTTTTTATTGTGATATGAAGGTGTAGTATTTTTCTTTGCGATCACCCTATGATTTACAATTTTCTCCCCAGCTTTAGAACAGTCCATTGTATCTTGCAACTCTCTTAACTTCCTCACCATTTAGAAGTTCTGTAACTACACAGTCTTTTCCCTCTTTTTGTTTGTAGTTGTCCTCAGTTGCCAATTGCTATCTCTGGTTCCCTCTTTACAATCTTGTAAGCTCATTTTACTTTGAATATGTCCATAGCTGTGGTTTCTGAGTTATGTCGTCTTATGTATTTATGGTCAGTTGTTAATTGCTATTTTTGGTTCTTTGTTCAGAGGACTCCCTTTAGTATGTCTTGTAAGATTGCTCTGGTTTTAACAAATTCCCTTAGTTTCTGCTTATCTGGAAATGTAATTTCACCATCGTATTTGAGGGACAGTTTTGCTGGGTGTATAGTTCTTGGTTATAAATTTTTCTCTTTCAGGGTTTTATATATACTATCCCATTGCCTTCTCGCTTGCATATTTTTTGTTGAGAAATCACAGCTTATTCTTCCTGGCTGTGCTTTGTAAATAAGTTTTTATTTTTCTCATGCTGCTTTCAGGAGTCTGTCTTTGTCTTTGGTTTTGGTGAGTTTGATGATATGTCTTGGTTCTTTTGGGGTCTATCCTTTTTTGGTTCGTTGGACTTCCTGAATGGATATCTTCTCATCTTTCATCATATTAGGAAAATTCTCCTCCAACAAATCTTGGACAATTTTCTCAATGGTTTTATTTTTCTCTTCCTGTTCTAGAATTCCAATGACATGTAGGTTATTCTTTGTGATTGTATCCCATGTGAATCTTAGGCTTTCTTCATTTTGTTTTGATCTTTTTTCTGATTGCTCCCTTTCCATAGAAGAATTCAGGTATTTGTCTTCAATCTCATTAATTCTGTCTCCCGTTCTATTCTACTTCTTTGCCCTTCCAATGTGTTATCTATTTCTTACAATTTAGTATTAATCTTCTTATTTCTCTCCATAGATTTAGAATTATTTCTGATTTTTCATTTATTTTACCATTTTGTTCTTGTATTTTCTTCCAAAATTCTTCTAGGTGTTTTTTTGTGCTTTCTTTGGGCTGCCTGTCAGTCCTTTGAGTATACATAAATACAATTCTTTTGAATTCCTTATCAGATAGCTGCTATGCTGCTTCTTTGTTAGAGATGTGTTCTGGGTCTGTGTCCTGCTCCCTTGGTTCTACCACTTTATCTTGCTGCTTTGTGTGGACTGTGATGGTCTGTTTTCTCTGTGACATAATGGCGTTGTTGTATTTAGATCTCTGTTAACTGTTTGTGAAGAGCAGCCAAGGATGATTCAGGCTGTTCTTTGTGGTTTTTTATCATTGGCCCATTGGTGGAGAAGGAGGCGTTGGCTTTCCTTCAGTAAGAGAAGTTGCAGGAGGTGTGGGTGCAGTTGTGTCTTATGGGGACTTTTGCTGTTTTATACTCAGAGAAAAATAACAATTGAAGAACCATTGAAAAACATGGACAAAAAATACACTATGTAATCCCACAGGAACAGTAACCAAAAAAAGCAAAAAGGGAAAAAGAAGAATTAAAAAGCAAGAAAAACTGCAATATCTGGGCATAGGGTAACAATAGACAAATGTAGAGAAGGAGAATAATGAAGGAAAAAGTGGGAAAAATGCAAAAAGAAATGGGCTTAACCACGAGAAAAAATGGGGAAAAAAAATTGAAAAAATAAAAGAAAATAAATTTTGCAACTCAGAACAGGGAAAAGATAAAAAAGCTGAAAACTAGGACCTGGGAGGTGAAAAATAAAGAATAATCATAAAAAGGACAAAAGTATCAATAATAGTAGTATTTTTAAAACAGACAAATACAAGCAAACTGAAAGCCAGAAAAAAGAAAGAGAAAGAGAAAAAAAAAAAAGGTAAAAAGAAGAAAAAAATCGGTGGAGGATAGGGCAGGGCACCTAGGCTACATCTGAGCACACAGACTGGGTTGAAGTTACTGCCGGCCCAGTAGGTGGGTGGGATTGGGCAATTGCCACACTTCTGTTCATCAAGTGGGTGTGGGGTATAAGCGTATCAAGGAGAATGTCACATCTTTTCAGTTGTTCAGGTCCAGAGTGTCCTTTGGAACAGTGGAATCTGTTCTTAAGCCCCTGGAATCTGTGAGAGCGCTGTCTCTTTAATTACCCAAAGTAGACAAAGTGCTTGTAAACATTCAAAATAGCAGCAGCCTCCAGACAGGCGGAAGTCTACAGCTCAGCCTACCTTCTTCTTCGCTGCTGCTTCACCTTTTATTCTCCAGTCACCAGAGCAGTCCTCCGTGCAGTTCCTGGTTAGCAGGGCTGATTTTTAGGTTAATTCTTAGGTCCCACCAGACTCTGCAATCTCCAAGCTGTCTGTGCCGTCAGGATTGCTCAGAATCTCTGCCAGACCACAGCTCCTTATGTCTCCTTTTTTTGGTATTTTTATGCAAATTCTTCTGCTAGTTGGGGTTTAGTCCAGTTCTGTATCCTTCCCTTCAAGGCTCAGAGGTCCAGGATTATCTTCTGTGTCTGTGTTAATTGGTTTCGCTTTTCTTTGTTGAAGAGGGTCTGTGCAGTTGTTTTGCCTATTCTGCCATCTTACCGGAACCTGTTTAAGTACTTTTTACCTGTGCATGAGTCTAGTAGATCTGGACGCAAAACTTATTAAATGCCTCAAGATATTTTTGTTTGTTTTACCTTGTTTTGGTTCTCCCATTACCCATAAAGCTCCTGTGTGGTATCCCATTAAATCACATCTTAACCTCTGATCCCCCACCCCCCTTTCTTTCTGCCTAACTCCTGTCATAGGAGCTCTGGTGGTGTAGTGCCTTAAGTATTAGACTGCTAACCAGTAGGCTGGCAGTTCAAACCCACTTCCTACTCCTTTGAAGGAAGATTGGGCAGTCTGCTTCCTTAGAGATAACCAGCTCAGAAACTCAAGTAGGGGTCGCTATGTTCTTCCTC
The DNA here is from genome assembly GCF_000298275.1 of Orycteropus afer afer. Classification (NCBI taxonomy): domain Eukaryota; kingdom Metazoa; phylum Chordata; class Mammalia; order Tubulidentata; family Orycteropodidae; genus Orycteropus; species Orycteropus afer. The sequence goes on along the minus strand of NW_006924733.1, from coordinate 5,046 downwards.
CTTCCCAATTCCTGGCGAGCACTGTTCCCCCCTCCCTCCCCCTGCACTACTGTAGTTTACTCTCTAAGGATGTCATGAAATAAAAATAATATAGTTTGTAACCTGAGACTGGCTTTTTTCCCCTCAGTGTAAACCCTTTGAGATTCATTCAGATTGTATCAGTGTAGTTCTTTTTTATTGCTGAGAAGTATTACTTTGTATGGGTGTATTACAATTTGTTTAATCATTCACCTGTTGAAGAACATTTGGATTGTTTCCAGTTTTTGACTTTCACAAATAAAGCTATGGATGGTTGTATTTAGATTCTTTCTGTAGTTATGTAAGTGTCCATAAGTGTTAGTGTATCAATTAACTCTACTTTTAAAAAATTATTTTAGCTGTTTTCATTCCTTTGCCCTTCTATATAAATTTTAGAGTCCCCTTATCTATGTAAAAAAAAAAAAAAAATCCTGGGAATTTGTTTAAGACAATTTCAAACAAGATCAGTTTGGTATGAATTGACATCTTTTTAGTTTGTTGAGGTTTCCAATCCATAAACATAATATGTCTCGACATTGAGTCTTTTTGTACTTTTTTCATTGGCATTTGTAACATCCTGTTACAGTTATACTTAATTAATTCATTTTTTGGATGGTGGTGTAGTGCCTAAAGCATTTGACTGCTAACCAGAAGGCTGGCAGTAGAAATCCACCAGCGACTCCTCGGAAGGGAGATTGGGCAATTTCCCAGTCTGCCTCAGAAACCCAAGGAGAGGTCGCTGTGAGTCGGATCCAACTTGACGGCAGTAATTATTGTAAATTTATACACACACACACACACACACCCCTACACACACATATTTTGATTTCCAGGTTGGGGAATCTACTTCCATAGTGATCCTGCCTCGGAAACCCATGGAGGGGTCACTGTGAGTTGGGTCTGACTCCAAGGCACGTAAAAACAACAACAACAACAGTCTATAAAAACAGGATTGATTTTTGTGTTTACTCAATGCTCTACTATCTTGTTAAACTTACTTATTTGCTAAATTTAGTTACTTGTTTGATATTAACTCATGATTTTTTTTGCAGGGGTTAGGTAGATAACCTTTAACAGGTTGAAAAAATTTGTTTCTACTTGGGTGAAAGTTTTTTTTTTTTAAAATACTATGTGAGTATTGACTGTTTCAAATATATTTTCCGTGTCATCGTGTTTAATCGTGTAGTTTTCCTTCATTAGATTGTTAATGTGGTGGCTTTTATGAATTGAGGTTTTTTTTTTTTTTTTTTTTGGTGTATTGAACCAGTCTTGCATTCCTGGAATAAACAGTACTGGTTTTAGTACATTTTTCTTTTTATATGTTGATGGGTTTGATTTGTTAGTGTTTTATTGTGGATTTTTGTGTCTGTGTTAGTGAGGGATGATGGTCTGTAGTTTTCTCTTAGTATCTTTGTCTGATTTGGGTATGAGGGGTCATGCTGGCTTCTTAAAATGATTTAGAAAGTATTCCTTCGTTTTCAGTTTTTTTGGAAGAATTTGTATGGAATTAGGAATATATTTACCTTAAATGCTTGGTGTAAAATGTCAGTGAACTCAGCTAGGTCTGGAGTTCTTACTGTTGGGATGTTTGAAAATGCAAATTTAACAGGTTTAGTACTATTCACATGATCTGTTTCCTCTTGAATGAGCCTTAGCATTTTGTGTTTTTGAAGGAATCTGTTTCCTGTATGTTGTTGCCTTTATTGTCATAACAGCTGTTCATAGTACTTCTTTATTATTCTTTAATAAAAAGAATTTTCGTTGTGATTTGGATGTAAATTTCCAAAGCAGATCATTTCACGCTCAACAGTTCATACATATTTGGTTTCATGGCACCAATTTCAATTCCGATAATAAACAGCTCTCCTCCTGTCTCCTCCTTGTCATTACCCCTTCCCTGTGTCCTTCATATCAATGCATTCCTCCTATGCAAATACTGCCCATGTGATCTCTTGTGGTTGATTGATCTAAAGGATACATCTCCTTGGGGCAGGTGTTCTACTAATAGTCCTTTCTACTGTTTGGGTGAGCACTAATCCACAGAAGTGAGTCCAGTTCCAGGCCTGAAGGATAACCTGGGGGCATAGTCTCTGGGGTTTCACCAGTCTCTATCCAATCAGCATTGCTCATCATTTTTGAATTTTGTTCCACATTTTTCCTCCCACTCTATCCATTATCTCCAATTTTGATCCCTGTCTGAGTAGTTGGCATTGATAGCCAGGCACTATTTAGTTCTTCTGGTCTCAGCATCATGAAGGCTGATGTTCCCATGGTCCATCAGATCCTTGGACTAAGTATTTCCAATATGACTTTGATTTTCTTCTTTCTGCTTTGCTCCAGATGAGAGGAGACCAATAGTTGGATCTTAGATGGCTACCTGAAAGCTTTTAAGACCATAGTCATTATTAACCAAAGTAGGATGCAGAACAATATTTTTATGTACTGTGCTGTGCCAATTGAGCTTGATGTCCCCTGAGACCATGGTCCTGATTCTGCAGGCCCAGTAACTCACTCCCTCAGGGTGCTTTGCTGTCTGTCAGAAACTACTCCAGACTTGTCCCCTGTTAGTTGTATAATGTATACGGATATTTTTGTAGCACAGATGTACATGTAGGAATATCATCAGTCAAATCTGTGGTCATGGGTATATTTCCGTTGGCCTACCCACACCTGGTGTTCTCATCTGTCTGTGCATCCACCCGTAGAGTAGTGTTTGTTGTTACAGATAATGCAATACTGTGCATGTAATGGCATTTGCCTCTGTTGTCTATACCTTTTATACACCTCTCTGTTTCCTCCTTTCCCTTATTAGAGTTGTGCTGGTCACACACTTGGTTATATTGCTTCTCCCTTCCCCCAGATCAATACATGACTCTTTACTGGTTGCGAATTTTCTCTCCCATCTCTGGTATGCAACAAAGTAAACTACCTTGCCTGAGTAAACTTTTCCTTGATGTATTCATACAATATTTATTATTTATTTATTATTAATATTCTGTGATTGACTTATTTCAGTCAGCATAATGCCCTCCAAGTTCATCCATGTTATGAGGTGATTTGCAGATTCATTATTCTTTAGTGTTGCATAGTATTCCATTGTGTGAATGTACCATAGTGTGTTTATTCATTTTTCTACTGATGGGCACTTAGTTATTTACATCTTTTTATGATAGTGAATACTGTTGAGATGAACATGGGTGGCATATGTCTGTTTGTGTCTCAGATTTCACTTCTTCAGGATATATTCCTAGTAGTGGAATTACTACATTGAGTGTTACTTCTATTTCCAGTTTTGTAAGGAAACACCATACCGTTTTCCACAGGGGCTGTACCATTTTACAGTCCCACCAGCAGTGTATGACAGTTCCAATCTCTCCACACCCTTGTCAGCATTTGTTATTTTCTCTGTGTTGAACTTTGTTATTGCTGGGGTCAGATGCTATCTTGTTTATTTTTAATTTTTTTAATTTTATTGTGATTTGGGTGAAGGTTTACAGAGCAAATTCACCTTCCATACAGCAGTTCATATACACTTTGTCTCATGACACTGACCACAGTTTACCACAATGCAACAGCTCCCCTCTCACCCCCTCCCTACAGTTACCTCCTTCCAGTGTCCATCCCTCCATGGGCTCCTGTCCCCTGAGCTGTCTCCCTGTGCATAAGCAGCCCTTCTTTCTCCCATGATTGTTCTCTCCAAGGAGTGTATCTGTTTGAGGTAAATGTTCAACTCATAAGCCTGTTTTTTGTTTGGCTGGAAACCAGAGGTGTGGGTTCAATTCCAGAACCGAAGGGCAGCTAGGGACCATAGTCTCAGTGGTTCCATCCGGCTCTATCAGACCAGCAAACCTGGTCCCCTCCTTTTTTTTTCCCTGCAGATCAGATGGTATACCAGTCGCTAGGACTAATTGTTTTCATGAATTTTGGTTTTCTTCATTCTTCTTTGTTCTGGATGAGGAGAGACCCATTGTTGCATCTAGATGGCAGCTTGCTAGCTTTTAAGATCCCAGTCGCTACTTGCCAAGGTAGGAGGTGGAACAATGTTTTGTGTAGTATGTTATGCCAATTGAGCTTGATGACCCCTGCAACTATGCTCCCAAGCCCACAGGTTTAACTACTCAGACTCTCTGGGTAGCTGGCTGTGACCAAGCAGTGACCACAACCTTGCCCCTTGTCAGCTCTACTATACACCTGGGAATTCTGATCATTCACATAAACTTGTAGGACCATTGTCTGCCAACCCTATATATGTACTTAGATACACTCCCCATTTCCTGGACATACCTAATCATACAGCCTGTACACCCATCTATCCACCCATATACCCATGTTTGCCTTCATTGACAATGCAGAACTGTATGTGCAAAAGGGTCCATATTTGTTGTCTATACCTCATATGTACCTCTCTGTCTTTCTCATCCTCAATGCTGTCATATTGGTCACACAGATTTGGTACATTGCCCTTCTCTTCACCCAAATCAATACTTACTTCTATCTATCTAACAGCGTTCCCTCCCCTCCCCTCCCACCCCAGGTAACCAACAAAGAAAATTTCCCTCCAAAGATAAACCTTTCCTTAACTGTCACAACAAAGGACTAATACAATATTTGTCCTTTTGTGATTGACTTATTTCCCTCAGCATAATGTCCTCCAAGTTCATCCACGTTATACAGTGTTTTGCAGATTCTACATTATTTTTTAGGGATGCATAATATTCCATTGTGTGCATGTACCATAGTTTGTTTATCCATTCCTCAGTTGATGGACACCTAGGTTGTTTCCATCTTTTGGCTATTGTAAATAGTGCTGAGATGAACATGGGTGTGCATATATCTTTTCTTGTCATGGCTCTCATTTCTTAGGGTATATACATAGTAATGGAATAGCTGGGTCAAATGATATTTCTAATTCCAACTTTTGGAGGAATCGCTATACTGCTTTCCACAATGGTTGTACCATTTTACAGTCCCACCAGCAGTGTATGAGAGTCCCAATCTCTCCACAACCTCGCCAGCATTTGTTATTTT
>NW_006924732.1:12437-13259 GCF_000298275.1 Orycteropus afer afer | reverse complement strand
GCTCATGGATAGGAAGATTGAACATTGTGAAAATGTCAATTCTACCCAAAGCAATCTATACATTCAATGCAATCCCAATCCAGATCCCACCAACACTCTTTAGAGATATGGCAAAATCAAGCACTCACTTTATATGGAAAGGAAAGAGACCTCAGATAAGCAAAGCACTATTGAAGAAGAAGAACAAAGTAAAAGGTCTCACACTGCCAGATCTGAAAACCTCTATACAGCCACAGTAGTCAAAACTGCCAGTCCTGGTTTAATGACAGATACATAGACCAATGGAATACAATTGAGAACCCAGAAATAAATCCATCGACCTATGGTCAGCTGATCTTTGACAAAGGCCTAAAATCCATTAAATAGGGAAGAGAATGTTTGTTTAATAAATGGTGCTGGCAAAACTGGAGATCCATTTGCAGAAAAATGAAACAAAATGTGTACCTCACACCATACACAAAAACGAACTCCAGATGCATCAACACTTAAATGTGAAACCCAAAACTATAGAGTTCCTCAAGGAAAAACTAGGGGCAAATTTAGGGGTCCTAATATATGGCATAAATAGACTATCAAGCGTAACTCAAAATGCACAAACAGCAGAAGAGAAACCAGATGATTGGGACCTTCTCAAAATTAAATTTTTGTGTGCTTCCAAAGTCTTCTCCAAGAGTCAAAACACAACCTACAGATTGGGAAAAAAATATTTTGTAATGACTTATCTGACAAGGGACTTATCTCTAGAATTTATAGAAAACGCCAACACCTCAATAACAAAAAGCAAACAATCCAATTAAAAAATGGGCAGAAGACATGAATAGA
>NW_006924732.1:10155-10773 GCF_000298275.1 Orycteropus afer afer | reverse complement strand
GGGCTGACAAGGGGCAAGGTTGTAGTCACTGCTTGGTCACAGCCAGCTACCCAGAGGGACCAAGTAGTTGAACCTGTGGGCTCAGGACCATGGTCGCAGAGGACATCAAGCTCAACTGGCATAACATACTACACAATAAACTGTTCCACCTCCTACTGTGGCGAGTAGCAACTGAGATCTTAAAAGCTTGCAAGCTGCCATCTAGACGCAACAATGGGTCTATCCTCGTCCAGAGCCAAGAAGAATGACGAAAACCAAAAATTCATGGAAACAGTTAGTCCTAGTAATTGGTACACCATCCGATCTGCAACCTAAATGACTGTGAGACCAGAAGAAATAGATGATGCTCGGCTACTACTGTCAACCACTTTCACTACTGTCAACTCTTTGTGGGAGATCCTGGATAGACAAGGAGAACTATGTGGAACAAAACTCAAAATCATTCAAGGGGGAAAAAAAAAAAGCAGGGAACAGGTTCGCTGGCCTGATGGAGCCTGGTGGAACCACTGAGACCATAGCCCCTAGCTGCCCTTCACGTCTGGAATTGAACGCACACCTGTGGCTTCCCGCCAAACAACAGACAGGCATTATCAGTTGAGCATTTACCTGAGGTAGATA
>NW_006924732.1:8531-9824 GCF_000298275.1 Orycteropus afer afer | reverse complement strand
TTTATATTGAGGTGTCATCCCTACTGCAGACTGTAGTCTTCAGGCTTCATCAGTAAGTGTTTCCAGACATCCTCACTTTCAGCAAGCAAAGTTGTGTTGTCTGCATATTGCAGGTTGTTAATAAGTCTTCCTCCGATTCTGATGCTATGTTCCTCTTCATATAGTCCAGCTTCTCAGATTATTTGTTCGGCATACACACTGAATGAGTATGATGAAAGGATACAACTCTGACATACTCCCTTCCTGATTTTAAACCATGCAGTGTCTCCTTGTTCTGTTGAAACAACAGCCTCCTGATCTATGTACAGGTTCCTCATGAGTACAATCAAGTGTCCTGGAAGTCCCATTCTTCTCAATGTTACTCATAATTTGTTATGATCCACATAACAAAGTTGAGTGCTTTTACATAGTTAATAAAACACAAACATTTTTCTGGCATTCGCTGCTTACAGCTAAGATCCATCTGACATTAGCAATGATATCCCTGGTTCCAAGTCCCCTTCTGGATCCAGCTTGAATTTCTGGAAGTTCTCTGTCAATAACCTGCTGCAATCATCTTTAAATTATTTTCAGTAAGATTTTACTTGTGTGCAATATTAATGATATTGTTCTATAATTTCCACATTCTGTGGGATCACCTTTCTTTGGAATGGGTACACATATGGATCTCTTCCAGTCAGCTGGCCAGGTAGTTGTCTCCCAATCTCTTGGCATAGCCGAGTGTGTGCCTCGAGTGCAGCATCCATTTGTTGAAACATCTCAATGGGTATTCCATTAATTCCTGGAACCTTGTTTTTCACCACTTCCCTCAATGCAACTTCAACTTCTTCCTTCAATGTCATTGGTTATTGATCATATGCCACCTCCTGAAATGGATGAACATCATCAACCAATTCTTTTGGGTACAGTGACTCTCTGTATTCCTCCCATTTTCATTTGCTGTTTCCTGCATCATTCAGTATATTGTCCATAGAATCTTTCAATATTGCAACTTGAGGGTACATTTTCCTCAGTTCTTTCAGCTTGAGAAATGCTGTGCATGTTCTTCCCTTTTGCTTTTCAAACTCCAGGTCTTTGCACATTTCATTATAATAATTGGCTTTGTCTGCTCGAGTTGCTCTTTGAAATCTTCTGTTCAGCTCTTTTACCTTGTCATTTCTTCCATTTGCTTTAGCTACTCTCCATTCAAGGGCAAGTTTCAAGAGTCTCTTCTAACATCCATTTTGGTCTTTTCTTCCTTTCCTGTCTTTTTAATGACCTTTTGCTTTCTTCATGGATGATGTTCTTGATGTC
>NW_006924732.1:0-7641 GCF_000298275.1 Orycteropus afer afer | reverse complement strand
TCTTTTAGCAGTCCATGGTACTTTCAGCATTCTTCGCCAGCACCACAACTCAAAAGCATCAACTCTTCTTCGGTCTTCCTTATTCATTGTCCAGCCTTCCTAGTAGTTATATGTATATTACCCTATCACTGACAGCATTCTACTTCAGGACAGATACATTCTTTGTGATGATAAATGCCGTGCCATTCCTCTTCAATTTGTCATCCCTGGCATAGAGAACATGTAGTTGTCTGATTCAAAATGGCCAAAACTGGTTTATTTCAACTCACTAATGACTATGACATCAATCTTCATTCATTTCATTTCATTTTTGACCACTTCCATTTTTCCTCAAATGTAGTTCGTACATTCCATGTTCCAATTATTAATGGATGTTTACAGCTGTTTCTTCTCATTTTGAGTCGAGCCACATTAGCAAATAGAGGTCCCGAAAGCTTTACTCTATCCACCTCATTAAGGTTAGCTCTATTCTGAAGAGGAAGCTCTTTCCCAGTCGTATTTTCAGTACCTTCCTTAGCAGATCATAGGTAAATTAGTTAGCATTGTAATCTGAAATTCTCTTTAGCTGTGATATTATGTGTGTGTATATATATATATATATATATATATATATATATATATATATATATATATATATATGTAAATAGTAATGAGCTTTGGTGATATAATTGATAAAGCAGTTGACTACAGAAGGTAAGAAAACTGGGCGATCTACTTCCATAGAGATTTATAGTCTTGGAAAAACAGTTGGGGTTGCTATAAGTTGGCAACAACTCAATGGCAGTGAGTTTGGTTTAGCTTTATAGTAATGTTCGAGCTAGGGGAGGCCAGGTACAGTGTAATAAATTACCTGGTATGGCTTTTCTAGCCATAAGTCTTTGTAAACTCTGTGGTGGAATTTGCTGTGATCAATTGAAGAGCTCTTGATTGTAAAAATTATCCACCTGGGGTATTTCTGTTGAGAGTGGCACAAAGCAATGTTCTGGGAAGTTCACTCTCTCTCAGGTGCTTAGAATTCTGATGTTATGATTGGTTAGTTTGGCCACTCTGCCAGGCTCAAAAGGGGGCCTCCTAGAGTCAGAAGAAGTCTCTCTTACTGCTGGTTGAGAAAGATGTGCTGCTGAGAGAAGCACACTCCTGAGAAACATGCACAGCTGAGAAAGAGGCACTGAGAGATACACACTGCTGAGAAAGAGACTGAGAGAGACTGCTGGCTGAGAGATGGCAGGCTGAGAGAGACCGAGTGTACTTCCTGAACTTGAATTGTACCCTAGTGCTTCCCTAATAAACCCTGTAATCTGTGAGTTCTGTGTGGCCACTGCAGCGAATTATCGAATCCATCAGAGAGGTAGTGGGTGCTGTGGGAGGAGTGGGTTGGGGAAAGGGCTAGAGGGAGGCAGCATGTCTGGCCTCACAGGAATAGGCCTTAGGCTGTTGATGGTGATTCTGTCTTCCTCTTGTGGGGTTAGAGGAGGTCAGAAGATGCAGCCTCCCTGCCCCTTTGGCACCAGGTAAAGGAAGCAGGAGCTAGTGGTAGGCTGGAGCAGCTAGGGGAGGCCAGGTAAAGGAAGTGGGAGATGGCAGCAGGCCAGAGCAGCTAGGGGAGGCTGAGTAAAGGAAGCAAGAGGCAGTGGTGGGCTTGAGCAGCTAAGGGAGGCTGGGTAAAGAAAGTGGGAGCCAACAGCAGGCTGGAGCAGCTAGGGGAGGCCAGCTAAAGGAAATGGGAGCTGACAGTGGGCCGGAGCAGCTAGGGAAGGCCAGGAAGTGAAGAAGCGGTTTGGAACAGCTAAAGGAGATGAACTTATCTGTCAGTTTTTTGTACTGTGGTGGCTTGTATGTGCTGTGAAGCTGGAGGCTGTGCTACCGGTAATTCTGAAAAATTGCTAAGAATGGTAGGCAATGATTCTAGCAATTGCTGAGCCAGACATAACCTACATATTTGTTTGTTTGGCTAATTTAAGATGTTGATGATGAAGAGTGAGAGTACACATTTATCCTACAGGAAAAATACTTCTTGACAAACCTTTGTTTTTAATAAAATGAAAAAAAATCCGTATGATTTTAAAACTGTTGTATTTTTATTAAAATATATTCTAAAATATTCTGAAAAGTAAATCATAGTCCTGGTTAAAAAAAAAAAAAAGTTCAGAATCATACAAGAGAGATAAAGATTATTATACTATAAAATAGAGGAAGAAAAACTAGTATAAACAGTGATAATAAAATATATAGAAAAGGACCAAATTGATCTCAAGTATGTATAGTTCTTCACTTAATACTTTGTGCTATGTTTATAATTGTCTTTATTTTAGAATACATATAATTGATAAGATTACTACTGTGCCAACTAGACCACACAACTGAAATCACATACCATGATTTACCTAGTGGAAGCTACTCATATTACAGGCATTATAACCAGAAAAAAATAAAAGGCCTTAAACTCAAAACTCAAAATCTCAAAGAACACTTACATATCACCTAATCCTTCAATTTAATACATTAGCTGATTGAGTCTCGAAGAATTTATACTTTTAGTGTAACTCAAAGCCAACTCTACACTCCATGTTGTTGTTGTTGTTGTTATGTGCCGTCAAGTCGGATCGACTCATAGCGACCCCTCCTTGAATTTCCAAGGCACTATCACTAGCTCTGGTAGCATAGTGCCTAAGGCACTTGACTGCCTTTCCGTAGTGATACTGCCCCGTAAACCCAAGTAAGGGTCACTATGAGTCGGGTCCGATTCAACGGCACGTAACAACAACAATAATCACTATGGAAGTAGATTGCCCAACCTTCCTTCCAAGGAGTGGCTGGTAGGTTTGAACTACCAGCCTTCTGGTTAGCAGTCAAGTGTCTTAGGCACTACGCTACCCTAAGCTACGCTGTAAATCTAAACTTTAAAGTTTAAAAATATAACTGATCTATTCCATATTGGGAGCTCTGGTGGCATAGTGCCTAAGGCATTTGATAGCTAACCAGAAGACTGGCAGTTCAAACCCACCAGCCACTCCTCAGAAGGAAGATCAGGCAATCTATTTCTGTAGCGATACAGCCTCAGAAACCCAAGAAAGGGTCACTATGAGTTGGATCTGAATTGGGGGCAGTAAGTTTTTGGTTTTTTTTTTTTTTTGGTGGGGGGGGTTAATTCCCTATTAAATGCATTAATGAATATAGGAAATGTCATAAATAACTGGAAATATTATAAAAACTTATATATATATATATAACTCATAACTTATAAAAGCTGTCATCTTAGTGTCATTTATAAGAATTAGCTCCAAAATTAAAGAAAGTGAGTTAGTAATCTGGGAAGAAAGGAGAAAAATATAGGAATTAACAAAAGGAAGCTATATGGCAATCTCTCATTCAAGTAACTATGCAAAGACATGAAATTTTTACCATGAAAATCCAGTTATTGTCTTGACCAGAAAGAAAAATATCTAATGTGATTACAAAGAAGGGATGGAAAGTTTTCAAACATTACTCACAATGTCTATTATAATGCAGATAATATGAATATGTAATAAATCACCTTTGAATTTACCTCAAGTATAGATCAGACCAATGAATTTGGTTAATGTATATCATTACTACATAAAAACCAAACATTAATTTGAGATAGAAAAATATCACCACCATTTTTTTCCCAAACAAAAATTTGTGGAAACAGGTTCTGAGCTCTCATAGATGTGTAACACAGATTCTACTAGAAAAACACGGTTAACAAGGAGAGTAATGGTATATTAATAAAATGACCGATTTGTTGTCCTAGGTTTTCCTGGCCAGGAGAATGGAGAATGGAAAAACTGAACCATGAAATCAAAAAGGCATCTGTCTTCCAGGTTTTTCTCTGCCAATGTCTTGAGAAAAATGTTTGAACTTTCCTGTTGGCTTTGTATGCAAATAGCTCCAGATGCAAAATGAACCACATCTAAGGTATTTGGTTCAACATCTGCTGGTTCAATTCCCATTATTCTTTCTAAAGGGCTTGGCTTGTGACACACAGTTTAGTTTGCCCTGTATATAAGCTGTTTTGAAGGAGCTAATTTGGATTAAAGTATCTATCTGGACCACTTGTTTTTCCCTTTGATGGTCAGTACATTCTAATGTGGTCTGTGTAGCGCTACAAGGGACTTAGAACCATATTGGAAAGGACAGTATTCAAGATTTGGCCTCCCACCTCGCCTTCTAGGCAATTTATATTTATACAGTTAAAAGTAACAAGAGAACAGTCATTGCGTCTAAAACAGCACCACCCACATTGTACACAATGGCAACATGACAACACTTTCTAACCTAATATTCTTTTCATGCAACTGCTACCAAAGATTTGAAGCTAAAGTTACTGATGAAAATGATTTATTATTAACAATACATTTCATGAAATAACTTGTCCTTTGAGACGACAGCTTTCAATGGTATCACTGAAAACGGAAAATGTTCCACAACACAAGGCACTTAGCATCTGAGACACAGTAAACTTTCAAATCATGAATGAATAAAAAACAAAAAACTAAAGAATTAATTTCAGTAAGCCCCATGGATTCTAAAACGTTGAGTCTGCTAAAGTCCGAAAACGTGATCAAAAACACATACTAATGCCAAACTAAAACTAACAAAACAGTCTAATGTTCTTGGAATTTTTAAGGTCAAGTAAAAGTAAAATCCTTCTTTCAAGAGTATAAGTAGAGAAGAGAAAAAATTGTACTGCAAGGGAAAAATGAGAAAAATGGAAGAAATTAGAATACATACAAAGAGAGAGAGGGCCCTCAAGGCACAATGGTTAAGCACTCAGCTGTTAACCAAAAGGTTAGCAGTTTGAACCCACCCAGAAGCTCCACAGAAGACAAACCTGGAGATCTGTTCCCTTAAAGATGTATAATACAGCCTAGATGTGATTACAGCCTAAAAAACCCTATGGGGCATTTTAGTCTATCGCAGGGATCACTATGAGTCAAAATTGACTCACTGGCACCTAATAACAACTATAGATAGGTAGATAGATGGCTTTAACACATATCAGAGCGTATGTGTGTATACATACATACACACACACATACACACTGATACATGCACAACATATACATATGGCTCCATTCTCATATGTATGCATTTACATATATATGTATGTATGCATATACGTCAATGTATGTATCAGAAGACAGCCATTCATTTTAAAAGTCTCTGCTCCTCTTTAAAAAGTAGAGCATTAAGTCATAAAAAAATTTATAAAAAAAGTAACTGTTCCAGTAAAATTTCAAAAAGAAACAAGAGATGTTTTAGCCCCTGTAAAAAAAGAATTCTCTTATAAAAATACAGTGCTATGTATGAGCAGCCAACTCAAAACCTTTCTGATAGAATATGCAGTATCTAGGAGCTCTGGTGGCTTACTGCCTAAGGCATGTGACTGCTAACCAGAAGGCTGACAGTTCAAACCCATCAGCCACTCCTCGGAAAGAAGACGGGGCAATCTACTTCTATACAGATACCGCCTCAGAAACCACAAGGAGGGGTCACTGTGAGTCGGAACCAACTCGACAGCAGTGAGTAATAGTTTCCTTTAGACTATGTTTTGATAAATAAAATAGAAAATAGAAAAGAAGGTACTTTTACCTCAGTAAAACTCAGTGCTGCTATTATTGCTTCTAACCTCATACTATATTGAAATAAAATAACCTCTAGTAATCTCTACTGTTACCTGCTTACACATAGTAGGATCAGACAAAAACTCAAACTCACTGCCATCGAGTCAATTCCAACTCATAGCAATCTCCACTGGGTTTCCAAGGTTGTAAATCTTTACAGAAACAGAATGCCTCATCTTTCTTTCACAGAGAGGCTGGTGGGTTCAAACCACTGACCTTTTAGTTAGCAGCCAAATGCCTTAACCACTATACCATAGGAGGTCCTCAGGATCAGGGAAGAGATGAGAAAACTTGAGCAAGAGAGTTGTTCCCTCTTTTGGAGAAACTATGGTTATTCTTGTTAATTATTATTTCCAGGCCCATTTTTCTGAAACAGGAATGACCAGGAAGTGTAACTGAGCCCTAGAGGAAAATGTTTCTTGCCAATCGTTGAGTAAATATCTAAGATTTTTAAGATCAATATATACTGTTAAAGAAAGTTTAGGTTTGCTTTCCTCTAATTTATAACTGAAAAGCTATTTAATTACTCCAGTGAATTAAAAAGAAAAAGAGTTTATTCAAAGTAAATCTAGTCTACTAATCAACAAGACACAATTGCTAAGCCTTTTTTATTAACAAGGCACAATGCTAGGCACTTGGGATTCAAAAAATACAGTCTCTGACCTTCAAGATCAACTAATGTAGCTACATAGAGATGAGACTCATACAAATAAAATGATACACAAAAATATAAATTAGCATAAGCCAAGTACCAAGCAAGTAATGCAGAAAAATAACCAAAAAAGAAAAGAGTAGCTCAGAAGAAGCAATTAATGAGCTATAAAACAAATTGTATGAAAGCTTTATAATTTTTCTTGAATGAAAAATAAGACCAAGTAAACAGATGTGAGATGAGTATAACAAACAGGAGCAATGGAAGAGGGAGAAGAACAGTGTAGAGATGACAGTTTGACTGGCTCATAGATTTCCAGAAGAATAGCGATGAAGTCAAGCTGGAGGGTAAAGCTATGAAACAGGAAGAAAAGACTTGAATAAAGGTCGTTCTCCTAAAATGAAGTAATAATCTCCACACACTGACCAAGAACAAAAGCAACAGGAAAAGAGGAGGTGAGTAACCTTCCTCTAATATCTACATTGCCTAATTCCTATGATAATGGCAGTAAGGAGACACATTTTACAGGTGAGATGCTACACCTGTCAACTGTTTAATGATAAACTAAAGGTAATAATTTGTAAAGAGTCAACATGCACATTTCATTTATTCTATCTAGCAATTCATTCATTTCTTCCTCAGCACTACATATAATAAGCCAGCATTTTAAAGGGGCCTACAAGCTCTGGTAGCATAGTGGCTAAAGCACTTGACTGCTAACCAGAACACTGGTGGTTCAAACCCACCAGCCACTCCTCAGAAGGAAGGTTGGGCAATCCTACTTCGGTAGTGCTACTGCCTCGGAAACCCAAGGAGGGGTCGCTATGAGTTGGGGCAGACTTGACGGCACATAACAACAACAACACCACAATGTAAATGATGATAATACTATATTAGCTGCATGTCTTGATCTACCTTGATTCATTAACAGAATTGCAGGCTGTAAATAGACACTTTGAGAGATACATTAATTATTACAGTTTCCATTATGAAAACAATCCCCAACTACCCACCAGCCCTAAAGCAGAAAATCACTAGGTACACTAATCCTACTATACTTTTTACATAACAAAATCCCTTATCTTAAATCTAAGAATAAACATTTCTATTCTACCAAATACTTGAAAGACTTAAACTAAATGTTTCTGAGTAATCTTCCTGGATTTTAAATTGTGGTAAAACTTGGTTAGTATTTACCTCTCTTAAAAATATTTTCCAGGGAGGCTTCCGGCAAGATGGCGGGCTAGGCAGAAGGATTGCAAAGACCCTCTTCAACAAAAAAAAGGGAAACCAATTAACACAGACACAGAAGATAATCTTGGACCCCTGAGCCTTGAAGGG
>NW_006924731.1:11479-12817 GCF_000298275.1 Orycteropus afer afer | reverse complement strand
TATTGGTCCAGTTGTGAGGATTTTTGTTTTCTTTATATTGAGATGTAATGCATACTGCAGACTGTATTCTTCAATATTCATCAGTAAGGGCTTCAAGTCATGCTCACTTTGAGCAAGCAAAGTTGTGTTGTCTGCATATCTCAGGTTGTTAATAATTCTTCCTCCAATCCTGATGCCACGTTCTTCTTCATATAGTCCAGCTTCTTGGATTATTTGCTCAGCATACAGATTGAATAAGTATGGTGACAAACTCCCTTCCTGATTTTAAACCATGCAGTATCCCCTTGTTCTGTTCAAATGAAAACTGCCTAGTCTATGTATAGGTTCCTCATGAGTACAATCAAGTGTTCTGGAATTCCCATTCTTTCAATGTTATCCATAATTTGTTATGATCCACACAATAGAATGCCTTTGCATACCCAATAAAACACAAGTAAACACCTTTCTGGTATCCTTTACTTTAAGCCAAGATCCATTTGACATCAGCTATGATATCCCTCACTCCATGTCCCCTTCTGAATCCAGCCTGGATTTCTGGAAGCTCTCTATCAATATACTGCTGCAACCATTTTTGAATTATGTTCAGCAAGATTTTACTTGTGTGTGATATTAATGACATTGTTCGATAATTTCCACATTCTGTGGGATCACCTTTCTTTGGAATGGGTACAAATATGCATCTCTTCCAGTCAGTTGGCCAGGTAGCTGCCTTTCAAATCTCTTGGCATAGCCAAGTGAGTGCCTCCAATGCTGCATCTGTTTGTTGAAACATCTCAATGGGTATTCCATAAATTCCCGGAGCCTTGTTTTTTTTCCAATTCCTGCAGTGCAGCTTCGAATTCTTCCTTCAATACCATTGGTTCTTGATCATATGCTACCTCCTGAAATGGATGATCTTCTACCAATTCTTTTTGGTACAGGGACTCTGTGTATTCCATCCATCATTCAACATATTGCTCAAGGAATCTTTCAATATTGAAGCTTAAATTATTTCCTCATTTCTTTCAGCTTGAAAAATGATGAGCGTGTTCTTTTTTTGTTTTTCTAACTCCAGGTCTTTGCACATTTCATTATAATAATTGACTTTGTCTTCTCGAGCTGCCCTTTGAAATATTCTGTTCAGTTCTTTTCTCATGTCAATTAGCTACTCTCCATTCAAGGGCAAGTTTCAGAGTCTCTTCTGACATCCATTTTGGTCTTTTCTACCTTTCCTGTCTTTTAAATGATATTTTGCTTTTTCATGGATGATGTCCTTGATGTCATCCCACAATTCCTCTGGTTTTTGGTCATTAGTGTTCAATGCATCAAATTTATTCTTTAAATGGTCTCTAAATTCAG
>NW_006924731.1:6517-11244 GCF_000298275.1 Orycteropus afer afer | reverse complement strand
CAGTGTCATTTCTATCACCGAGGCCATATTTTCCAACTACCAGTGATTCTTCTTTGTTTCCAACTTTTGCATTCCAGTCACCAGTGATAATTAACACATCTTGATTGCATGTTTGGTCAATTTTAGACTGCAGAAGTTGGTAAAAATCTTCAATTTCCTCACCTTTGGCTTTGATGATTGGTGCATAAATTTGAATAATAGTAGTATTAACTGGTCTTCCTCATAGGCATATGGATATTATTCTATCACTGACAGCATTGTACTTCAGGATAGATCTTGATGTATTCTTTGTGATCACAAATGCCATGCCATTCTTCTTCAATTTGTCATTACCAGCATAGTAGATCATATGAGCATCTCATTAAAAATGGCCCAAACCAGTCTGTTTCACCTCAGTGATGCCTAGGATATCAATCCTTATGTGTTCCATTTCATTTTTGACAACTTCCAATTTTCCTTGATTCATAATTTGAACATCCCATGTTCTGATTATTAATGGATGTTTACAGCTGTTTCTTCTCATTTTGAGACATGCCACACCAACAAATGGGGTTCCCAAAAGCTTTACTCTATCCATGTCATTAAGATCAGCTCTACTCTGAGGAGACAGTTCTCCAGTCATATTTTGAATGCCTTCTGAACTGAGGGCCTCATCTTCTGGCAGTATGTCACACAATGTTTCAGGGCTATTCATAAAGTTTTCCAGTAATATATTAGACAGTGTTTCACTGCTGTTCATAAGCTTTTCACTGGCTAATTCTTTGAGAAGTGGATGGCCTCTTCCTTCCTCCTAATCTGTCTTAGTCATAGAAGACGGGTGTTTGCACCCCAGGGGCAAGGCAGATAAGCAAGCAGGGGGGGCGGGGGAGATCAGGAAATGAGCAGAGCTATTTGGAATAGCTAAGGGAGACAAACTTGTCCGTCAGTTTGTCATAACTGTGGTGGCTTGAGTGTTGCTGTGAGGCTGAAACACTGGTGTTTCAAATGCCAGCAGGGTTAACCATGGTAGACAGGTTTCAGTGGAGCTTCTCACCAAAGTAGGCTGTGGAGTAAGATGTTTATGTACTATGTTGTACCAGTTGAGCTTGGTGTCCCCCAAGACTGTGGTCCAAGTCAGCAGGCCTGGTGGTTCTCTCTCCCAAGGTGTATGGTTGTCTCTGAAATGTTACTCCAACTCTGTCTTCTCTTGCTTTTTTAATGTGTGTGGCTAGTTTTGTAGCACAAGTGCATGTGTAAGATTATCTTCAGTGAAATCTATCCTGTTCGCCAACCCCCACCTGATCTTTTCACTTGTCGATGCATTTATCTACAACCTGGTGTTTGGTCTTAGTGGTAATGCAGTATTGTGCATATACTATTAATTGCCACCATTGTCTATATCTTATTTGCATGTTTCAGTGTCCTTCCTTTCCCCAATGTCATCATGCTGGAACAGACTTTTTTCATACCATCCCTCCCCTCACCTAAATCAACATGTGACCCCCAACTAGTCTGAAATTTTCCCTGTCCTTCCTTCCCATCCCTGGTAACCTATAAAGTGATTTTCTTTTACAATAATGGGTTCATACAATATTTATACTTCTATGATTGACTTATTTCACTCAGCATAACGTTCTCCAAATTCGTCCACATTGTGAGATGATTCATGTATTCTTCATTATTCTTTAATGTAACATAGTATTCCATTGTGTGAATGTACTATAGTTTGATTATCCATTCATCTGTTGATGGGCATTTAGGTAGTTTCATCTCTTTGCTACAGTGAATTATGCCACAATGAACATGAGTGTGCATATGTCTCTTTGTGTCCTGTCTCTCACCTCTTTATTCCTGTTAATGGAATTGCTGGATCAAATGGTATTTCTATTTTCAGTTCAACAATGGTTGTACCATTTTGCAGTCCCACCAGCAGCATATGATATTTCTAATCTCTCTACAATCTTGCCAGCATTTGCTATTTTCTGTCTAGTTGAAGTTTGCTATTGTTGCTGGGGTGAGATATGTTGTTTTGATTTGCATCTCTCTAATTGCTAATGATCATGAGCATTTCCTTATGTGTTTGTTGGCTTCCAGTACATCATCTTTAGTGAAGTGTCTGTTCATGTCCCTTGCCCATTTTTGAACTGGATTGTTTGTCTTTTTGGTGTTGAGGTATTAAAGTTTTTTAAATAAATTTTGGAGATAAGTCCTTTGTCAGATATGTCACAGCCAAATATTTTTTCCCAGAGAAACTATAATTCTCTTTTTACCCCTTTGGAGAAATCTTTCAATGAGCATAAGAATTTAATTTTTAAAAGGTCCCAGTCATCTAGCTTCTTCTCCACTGCCTACAAATTTTGGGTTATCCTTGATAGCCTATTTATATCATAAATTAGGGTCCCTAGATTTGTGCTTATTTTATTTTTGATGAATTTTACAGTTTTGGGTTTTACATATAAGTCTTTGATACAACTTGAATTTGTTTTTGTGTGTAGGGTGAGATATGAGTCTTGTAAGTGGATATCCAATTTTGCCAGCACCATTTGTTAAAGAGGTTAAGTCTCCTTCATTTAATGTGGTTTGGTCCTTTGTCAAAGATCAGCTGTCCATACATGGATGGTTCCATTTCAGGATTTTTGATTCTGTTCCAATGGTGTATCTGTCTATCATTGTACCAATATCATGCTGTTTTGACTACTGTGGCTGTATGCTAGGTTTTGAGGTCCAGGAGTGTGAGAGCTCCTACTTTGTTTTTCTTCTTCAGCAGTGCTTTGCTTATCCAAGGCCTCTTTCCTTTCCATGTGAAATTAGTGATTGGTTTTTCCATGTCCTTGAAAAATGTTGATGGTACTTGGATCAGAATTGCATTGAATGTGTACATTACTTTGGGTAATAATAAAATTTTCACAATATTCAGTCTTCCTATCCATGAACAAGGCAAGTTCTTCCATTTATGTAGATCCCTTGTAGTTTCTTGTAGTAGTGTTTTATTGTTTTCTTTGTATAGATCTTTTGTGTCTTTGGTAAGATTTATTCCTAAATATTTTATCTTTTTGGTAGTTATTGTAAATAGTATTGTTTTCCTTATTTCCTTTTCAGAGGCCTCTTTGTTGATGTACAGGAATCCAACTGATTTTTGTGTCTTGACCTTATATCTTGCCACTTTGGTGAACCTTCCTATTAGTTCCAGTAATTTTTTTGCTGAGTATCTTGGGTTTTCTATGTATAAGATCATGTCATCTGTAATACAGTTAGCTTTATTTCCTCTTTGCCAATTTGGATGTCTTTTATTTCTCTTTCTTGCCTTATTTCCCGGGCTAGGACTTCCGATACAATGTTAAATAGAAGTGGTAATAGATGACATCCTTGTCTCATTCCTGTTCACAATGGGAATGCCTACACTCTTTCTAAGCATCAATAATGTTGCCAGTTGGCTTTGCATATATGTCCTTTAGGCTGTTGAGGGTTTTCCCTTTTATCTATTTTGCTGTGAGTTCTGAACAGGAATGGGTGTTGGATTTTATTGAATACCTTTTCTGCGTCAATTGATTTGGTTGTTTTGTTTTGTTTTGTTTATGTGGTGGATTACATTGATTGTTTTTCTAATGTTGAACCATCCTTGCATACCTGATATGAATATCACTTGGTCCTGGCCCACTGAAGCTAGAGGCTTTTCTTCACTCAGACAGCTGCTGGCTGCTGAGGCTGACAAGCCCAAGGTGGACAAGTAAAAAGGCACAGTCCCTATGTTACCAAACCACATGGCAGGCCAATAATTCAAGTCCATTGTAAGTCCCCAGGTTGGCAGAGCATGGCAGGCTGCTGAACAATTACATGGCTACATGCAGGGTCCAAGCATGCCATAGGCTAGAGACCATTCTCAAACTTCTCCTTATGTACAGGAAGAAGACCACATCCCAAAGGCAGCTATTTAGCTGCTTGTGGTAGATCCCACCATGGAGTTGATTACCAGTCTCATCATGGGGAATAACTACTACTAGCTGACTAGCCACTCAACCAGGCCCAGCCAAGCTGACATACAAATTTAACTACCACAATATTCATAAGGGATGTTGGTGTATAGTTTTCCTTTTTAGTGCTGTCTTTCCTTGGTTTTGGTATCAGTGTTATACTTGCTTCATAAAATGAATTTGGAAGTATTCCATCTTTTTTTTCTATGTTCTGGAATAGTTTGAGTAGTATAGGTGCCAACTCTTTCCTGAATGTTTGGTAAAATTCTCCAGTGAAGCCATTTGGGCCGGGACTTTTTTTGTGTGGGAATTTTTTTTATGACCTGCTCAATATCATCTTTTGTTATGGGTCTGTTCAAGTATTCTATCTCCAACTAGGATAGTTTAGGTAGGTCTTGTGTTTTTAGAAATTTGTCCATCTCTTCTAGGTTCTCAAATCTGTTGGAGTACAGTTCTTCATAATATTCTGTATCTTTTTTATTTCAGTTGGTTTTGTTGTGATGTCACCCTTTTTGTTTATTATTTGTGTTATTTCCATCTTCTTTTTCTTTTCCTTTGTTAAATTTGCCAGTGGTTTGTCAATTTTGTTAATCTTTTAGAAGAACAAGCTTCTTGTTTTGTTGATTTTCTCTTTTTTATCGTTTTCTGTTTCATGTATTTCTGCTCTGCTCTGTATTATTTCTTCTTTTTTGAATGCATTTTATTGAAATATAATTTATATACAGTGAAATACACAAAAATAAAGTGACATGGGTCAATGTATTTTTTTTTTTTTTT
>NW_006924731.1:2602-4352 GCF_000298275.1 Orycteropus afer afer | reverse complement strand
TAATTTTTCATTTATTTTGTCATTTTGTTCTTGTATTTTCTTTCAAAATTCTTCTAAGGTTTTTCTGTGTTTTTCTTGGTCTGTCTCTCAATCCTTTGAAGATAACTAATTATAATTCTTTTGAATTCCTTATCAGGGAGTTCCAATGCTGCGTCTTCCTCAGGGATTTGTTTTGGGTCTGTATCCTGGTCCCTTCTTTCTCCTGCTTTATCTTGCTTCTTTGTGTGGTCTGTGATGCTCTGTTGTCTCTGAGGCATTGTGACATTTTTGTGTTTATATTTAATTGGTAATTGTATGTTGGAGTGACTTGTCCACAATGTTCATTTTCTGTGTTTTGTTTGTATGTTATCTATACAGGCAGGGTACTGTGCTGTGCTCCTCTAGTCACTAGTTGACAGCACTTATACACTCACCACCTGTCTCCTTTCCTTTGTCAGCCTCCCATATGTCCTTGCCGACCCTGGCAAACAGAGCTTGTTCTTAGGTCCCTGGAATCTGAATGAGAATGCTATCATTTTAAAATCCCAAATGGAGACTCGAATTCCAAGATGATGGAATAGCCAGAAAAACAGCACAGACCTTATTCAACAAAGAAAGGAGGAACCAATTAACACAGACACAGAAGATAATCCTGGACCCCTGAGCCTTGAAGGGAAAGATATAGAAGTGGACTAAACTCCAACTAGCAGAAGAATTTGCATGAAAATACCAGAAAAGGAGACATATGGAGCTGCGGTCTGACAGCGATCCTGAGAGATCCTGACGGCACAGAGAGCTTGGAGATTCCCGAATGGTGGTAGGACCTAAGAATTAACCTAAAAATCAGCACTGCTAGCCAGAGACTGCATGGAGGACTGCTCTGGTGGCTATGGAATAAAAGAGAAAGCAGCAGTGAAGAGGAAGGCAGGCTGAGCTGTGGACTTTTGCCGGTTTGGAGGGTGCCAACATTTTGAATGTTTACAAGTGGCTTGACCATTTTGGATATTTAAAGAGGCAGCATTCTACCAGGTTCCAGGGGCTTAAGAACAGGTTCTGCTTGCCAGTAACCCCAAGGACACTCCAGACCTGCACGACTGAAAAGGTGCAACATTCCTCTTGTTATTCTTATACCCCACACCAGCTTGGTGAACAGAGGTGTGGTCATCCTCCACTCCTACCCACCTTCTGTGCCCACAGGAACTCTATCCCAGTCTGTGTGCTCAGATGGAGCCTGGGTGCCCTTCCTTCCTTGTCTTCCACTGATTTTTTTCTTTTTCTCTTTCTTTTTTCTGGTGTTTAGTTTGCTTGTGTTTGTCTGTTTCAAAACTACTATTATTATCAATACTTTTGTCCTTTTTACTATTATTCTTTATTCTTGCCCTCCCAGGTCCTAGTTTGCAGTTTTTTCTTTTCTTTTCCCTGTTCCTGGTTAACTTTTATTTTTTTTTTTAATTAAATTATTTTATCCCCTCCCCCTTTTTTCTCATGATTAACCCAATTCTTTGTATTTCTTCTTGCATTTTTCACATTTTTTTTTCATTATTCTTCTTCTCTACCTTTTTTCTCTTAGTGCCCTATCCCCAGACATTGCAGGCTTTCTCATTTTCTTCTTCTTCTTCTTTCCCTTTTTTGGTTACTGCTCCTGTGTGATTACATGGTGTATTTTTTGTCCATGTGTTTTTAGTTTTTTGATAGTTATTCAATTGTAATTTTTATCTAACTGAGTGGGAGACAGCAACAGTCCCCATAAGATACAACTACACCCACACCA
>NW_006924731.1:0-778 GCF_000298275.1 Orycteropus afer afer | reverse complement strand
GGAGCCTGTGTCTCTTTCAGCAGCATGTCTTCCTCAACCAGCAGTCAGAGAGAGAGAGTTCTGCCTCTAGGAGGCCTCCTTTTGAGCTTGGCAGACCAACCAATCATAACAACAGAATTCTAAGCACCTGAGAGTGAGCCTCCTATAACATTGCATTGTGCCATGCCCAACAGAAAAGCTCAGGTAGATAACAATTACAATCAGGAGCTCCTTAGTTGCTCTTTCCACAACTGAGTTTACAATGACTTATGGGTGCCATACTAAGTAATTTACTACACTGCAAAGGCCTAAAAGCGGTCTGACTATTTTGAATATTTAAAGAGACAGCACTCTTGCAGATTCCTGGTGCTTAAGAACACGTTCTACTTTCTAGCAACCCCAATAACCCTCTGGACCTGCAAGACTGAAAAGGTTCGACATTCCTCTTCTTACTCTTATACCCCACACCTGCTTGGTGAATGAAGGTGAAGCCATCCCCCACTCTCACCTACCTTCTGGGCCCACAGGAACTCCATCATAGTCTGTGTGTTCAGATGGAGACTGGGTGCCCGGCCCTGTCCTCCACCGATACTTTTTTTCCTCTTTTTATTTTTATTTTTTTTCTTTCTTTTTCTGGTGATGAGTTTGTTTGTATTTGTTTGTTTTCAAACAACTACTATTATTATTAATATTTTTGTCCTTTTTACTATTATTCTTAATCTTCCTATCCCCAGTCCTAGTTTTCAGCATTTTTTCTTTTCCCTGTTCCTGGTTGAAATTTTTTTTTTTTTTTTTTTTT
>NW_006924730.1:10140-12779 GCF_000298275.1 Orycteropus afer afer | reverse complement strand
AAAAAAAAAAAAAAGAAGTATTTTGATAGACTAGATAAAAGTGTAAAGTAAATGTCATAATTGGTCTTGCTTGGAATTTTCAAGTTATTAGTGTGTGATACTAGGTGTTAGCAAGGGTTCAGACAACTGGAATTCTCATAAACTTGTGGGAGTATGAATTTGTTCAAGCACTTTGGAAAACAATTTGACAGTATTTACTAAAGTTGTTACATGTATGTGTGTTTACTTACCCTGTGACCCAGCAGTTTACTGCCTCAGTCATTCCACATTACCCCATTAATAAACACTAAAATCTTTTTTTTTTTTTTTTTTAAAAAGAGTGTCAGAGGTGTCAGAGTCTCTTCAGATATCAATTATAATCTTAACTTTCTCTCCTGTCTTTTCAGTAACCTTTGCTTTCTTCATGAATGAGATCATTAATATCATCTACCAAATTGTCTGGTCTTCATTCATTAATTTTTAAGTGTTAAGACTGTACTTGAGAAGGTCTCTAAATTCAGATGGAATATACTCAAAGTTGTACTTTGGCTCTCATGATTTGTTTTAATTTTCCTCAGCTTCAACTTGAACTTACATATGAGCAGCTGATGGTCTGTTCTGCAGTCAGCCCAGAACTTGTTCTGACTGATGGTATCATGGGTTGTTCACTCACAGACAGTTGTAGACAGCACAACAGAATCCCTATTCACAGAAGAATGTCTCTTTTCCCAGGATGTCCATAAGTATACTGGAAGCAGGCCACACCCCTAGGGAAATTCCCTTTTAACAGATTGGCTGCTCCAAACTTAAACATCTGATCCCATCATTGGAACAACTCACATCATAATTACTTAAACTATACAGAATTGTGGTCCAGCCAAGTTGACACACAGCTCCAAATATCACAGTCCACCCCTTGTTAACTTGACAGTTGTACACATCTTCTTAACTATATGTAATCTCTAAATAAGGACAATTATAAAGTCATATCTTACCTAACATGATATGCTAACACACAGACAAATGAAAGACATTAACCTTATTTACATTTCATAATTCATAACAGAAGGAAGCAAAAATATTTGATGCACATATACAATAAAGAAATATAACAACCACAGTCCTTGTTTCTGCAACTGGTTATGTGGTCAAAGCTGATATTCAGAACTACCTTCTTCTACAACCCATTCTGTATTTCTCTTGCCCTCAGCAAGCACTTCAGCTGGTTGTGGTTCTTTGCCTGGTGGGGTGGCCAAAACTTTAACTCCTGAAGGGTCTGGAACATTAGTAGTCATATCAGAATTGGGTTGCTGAAAATTTCCATTGATTTTAATCACAGGGCATGGTAATACTAAGAGACTTCCTGAAAAATCTGTATTCCAGACATATTCTTCTTTACCTCCATTATGTAATGTCAATCCAATTCCCTCTTGGTAGACAGGATCTATAACACCAGATTGTAAGGTAATGTCCTTCTTTGTTGATCCAGAGGCATAAGGAAGCCAAAATGGCTGGATGGCATTCTTAATTTCCAGTTCAATGCAATCAGTATTGTGTCTCCAGGTGGTAGAGATCCTCCCTTTGGGACTAAGATCTCTAGACCCACAGAGGATTGGGTAGTAGGGACAGGAAGCAAAAATTTTTTGAGTGGGTCACTAAGAGTAATAATGAGTGGTACTACTCCTGTTTCCACCCCTTGGTTCCTGAACCCATACATGAAGCCATTTTTTATTTTAAATTGACAACATTCTCATTCAAATTCCAGGGATCTCAGAATGGGCTCTGTTTGGCAAAGATGGCAGGCACATAGGAAGGCTGACAGTGACAAAGGAGACAGGTGGTGAGTGTATAAGTGCTGCCAACTAGCAAATAGAGGAGTAGAGCACAGTACCCTGCTTAAGCAGATAACATACAAACAAAGCAAAGAAAATAAAAATCATGAGCAAGTCACTCCAATGCAATCGCCAATTAAAAATAAACCCAAAAATGTCACAATGCCTTGGAAACAACAGCACATCACAGTCCACAAAAAGAAACAAGATAAAGCAGGAGAAACAAGGGACCAGGTTATATACCCAAAACACATCCCTGAAGAAGACACAGCATTAGAACTCCTTGATAAGGAATTAAAAAGAATATTTAGGTACTGTGTTAGATTGGGTTCTCTAGAAAAGCAAAACCAGTAAAGCTTTGATATATATATATAGAGAGAGAAAGAGAAATTTATTTTATGAAAATGGCTCACACACTTATAGAGGCTGGCAAGACCCAAGTTCTTGGATCAAATGTCAAGCTGGAGGCTTTTCCCAACTCATGGAGCTGCAGGGGCTGATGAGCTCAAGGTTGTTAGGCAGTGTACTGGCTGTTGACTCCAACGAATGATGAATCCAAGATCTCCAGGCCGAATGGTGGATTGTTCACTCATGGACAGTCATAGACAACACAACAGAATCCTGATCCACAGAAGAGTGTCTCTCTTCCCAGGATGTGCATAAATATACTGGAAGTAGGACACACCCCTAGGGAAACTCCCTTTCAATGGATTGGCTTCCCAAAACATATACATCTGATCCCATCATTGGAACAACCCACATCACAATTGCTTAGCCCACACAGAATTATGGTCTAGCCAAGTTGTCACACAGCTCCAAGTATCACAA
>NW_006924730.1:6888-9860 GCF_000298275.1 Orycteropus afer afer | reverse complement strand
CTTGCTTCCAAGGAGCATTCCCGCTGTATTTCTTTCAGGAGAGATTTGTTTGTTCTTCTCACATTTGATGGTATTTTCAGTATTCTTCTCAACACCGCAACTCAAAAGCATCAACTCTTCATATGTCTTCCTTATTCATTGTCCAGCTTTCATAGGCATATGAGGCAATTGAAAATACTATTACTTGGTTTAGGTGCACCTTAACTTGAAAGTGACATTTTTGCTCTTGAATATTTTGAAGAAGATTTTGCAGCATATTTGCCCAGTGAAATACAACATCTTATTTTTTGACTACTGCTTACATCACTGTTGATTGTTAATTTAAGTAATATGAAGTTTTTGACAATTTCAATCTTTTCTCCATTTATCATTATGCTGCTTATCGGTCAGGTTGTGGGGATTTCATTTTCTTTATGTTTAGGTTTAATATATATTGAACACTGCAGTCTTTAATCTTCATCAGTAAGTGCTTCAAGACTTCTTCACTTTCAGGAAGGAAGGTTGTGTCATCTGCATATTGCAGTATGTTAATAAGTCTTCCTTCCATCTTGATACTCCCTTCCTTTTCATATAGTCCAGCTACTCAGATTATTTGTTCAGCATTCAGATCGAATAAGTATGGTGAAAGATACAACCTGGATGCACACACTTCCAAATTTTAAACCATGCAGTATCCTGCTGTTCTGTTATAAGTGCATCCCTGGTCTATATATACATTTCTCATGAGCACAAAAAAGTGTTCTGAAAGTCTCATTCTTCTCATTGTTAACTGTGGTTTGTTATGGTCCACACTGTCAAAAGGTTTTGCATAGACAGATATGGATGTCCTCCAGTAAGTTGGTCAGGTAGCTAATTTCCAAATTACTAGATATAGATGAACAAATGCCTCAGATATGACATCTGTTTGTTCAAACATCCCAATGGGTATTCTGTCAATTCCTGGAGCTTTGTTTTTCATAAATTCTTTCAGTGCAACTTCAACTTCTTCTTTCAATTCCATTAGTTCTCTATCATATGGCACCTCCTGAAGTAGTTACATAAATCTGTTATTTTTTGTACAGTGACTCTGTGTATTCCTTCCATCTTCTTTTAATGTTTCCTGAATCATTCAGTATTTTGCCCATTGATTCATTCAGTATTGCAACTCAAGGCTTGAATTTTTGTCTGCAGTTCTTTCAGCATGTGAAATGCCAGGCATGTTCTTCCCTTTTGGTTTTCTGATTTCAGATCTTTGCATATTTCATTATAATAATTGACTTTGCCTTTTCAAGCTGCTCTTTGAAATCTTCTGTTCAGCTCTTTTATGTTGTCACTCCTTCCAATTACTTTAGCTACTCTCCATTCAAAAGCAAGTTTTAGACTCTCTTCTGATACCCATTCTGGTCTTTTCTATTACTTTCATTTTAATGATCTCTTATATTCTTCATGTGTAATGTTCTTGATATTGTCCCACAGTTGTTCTGGTTTTCAGTCATTGGTGTTCATCTATTCTTCAGATGTTCTCTAAATTCAGGTGGGGTATAATCAAGGTGATATTGTGGCTCTTGTGGACTTGTTTTAATCATCTTTTGTTTTGTCAAAAGATATTGAGTTCCTCCTTCACCTCTTTCCACAGATGTAGCTGATTCAATTTCTAAGTATTCCATCTGAGGAGGTTCCTGTGTATAGCAACCATTTATGTTTTTGAAAACAGGAATTTGCAATGAATAAGTCATTGATCTTGCAGAATTCTATCATGTGATCTCCAGCATCATTGCCACTGCTAAGGCCATATTTTCCACCAATGATTCTTCTTTGTTTCTAATGGTCACATTCCAATCACCAGTAATAATCAATACATCTTGATTGCACATTTGGTCAATTTCAGACTACAGAAATTGGTAAAAATCTTTAATTTCCTTGTTTTTTGCCTCTAGTGGTTGAGGTGTAATTTTAAATAATAGAAATATTTAGTGGTCTTCCTTGTATGTATATGAATATTTTCCTATCAATGACAGAATTGTATTTCAGGATAGATCTTGAAACATTCTTTGTGATGATGAATGTGATGCCATTCCTCTTCAATTTGTCATTCCTGGAGTAGCAGATAGTATGATTGTCTGTTTCAATATGGACAAAACCAGCCCCTTTGTGCTCTCTAATGCAATATTGATCTTTATGTATTCCTGTTTATTTTTTGACAATTTCTATTTTTCCTACATTTATACTTCATACATTCCATGTTCTGGTTATTAATGGATGTTTGCAACAGTTTCTTTCAATTTTGAGTCATGTCTCATAAGCAAATGGAGATCTAGATGGCTTTACTCCATCTACATCATTAATGTCAGCCCTACTCTGTGGAGGCAGATCTTCCTCAGTCACATTTTGAGTGCCTTCTGACGTGAGGAGTTCATCATCCAGCATTATATTGGAAAATGTTTCAGGGCTATTCATAAAGTTTTCCAGTAATGTATCAGACAGTGCTTCACTGCTATTCATAAAGTTTCTACTAGCCAATTTTTAAGAAGTAGATGGCCCCTTCTTTCTGCTGAGTCAGTCTTAGTGTGGAAACTCCACTAGAACCTGTTCATCATGGGTGACCCTGCTGGTATTTGAAATACCACTGGCATAGCCTCCAGCTTCAAAGCAACAGGCATGCTACCACAGTATGATAAACTGACAGATGAGTGGTGGCACTAATGCCTAGGATATCAATTTTCAAGCCTTCCATTTCATTTTTGATGAATTCTAATTTTCTTTGATTCATACTTTATGTGTTCCAAATTCTGATTACTAATGAATGTTTGTAGCTGATGTTTTCTCTGGTTCGATTTGCACCGCATGATATTTGGTGTTGCTGTTGTTCTTTCAACATAAAGTTAATTATAAAAATTTAAATAAAAATACGTTCAAATTACTTTTGCATTTGGAAAACTCTTAACCAGATAAATTGCCAATAACTTACATGAAGTTAGTTAAGGTAAAAAAAA
>NW_006924730.1:3387-6589 GCF_000298275.1 Orycteropus afer afer | reverse complement strand
TACCTAGAACATAGGTAAATATAAATATTTCTATAATACAATATATTAATACTATAAATACTAATAATTATGTGTGAATACATATATATGTGACTGTACATTGATACATACTTATGAAATATATAAAGTTCAAAATATAATTTTTAATGAAAACTATATTTATGGGATAATTATGAAAGGCTTCAAATTTGAAGGAAATGAGATTTTATTTTAGTGATTATGATTAAATTGAAAGATTTTTAATTTTCTCTTAAAATATCTCAAAATTTTTGCAAAAATGTAAATTTTTATTAATATTCATACAGAAAACGTGGTCATCCATCAGATGTGATAAAGGTGAGAATTACAGTTTACTGTAATAAACAAGAATATAAGTACAATCAAATTGTGGTTATTAAGACTAGCAGTTGTAATATTATAAATGGCACTTAATATCATAATAATGATTGTGAAAATTAATAAGAATATTGAACTTCGAAATGGAAGCTGTTTTAATCAAGCTCATTTGAAATGTCATTTTTAATCTCTCTCTGTGCCAGTCTTCATCAAGGATGACCTTCTGATTGCCTGTTACACCTTGATATAAAAGCAGGGCAGTGATATCAGTGCTATCATTGGCCTTTATCCACAGTATATCCATGATCTCTTCTAAGGAATCAATAATTCTGTGGCACAAATATTCATTTCTCTCAAAATTATTGCTGACATTTTGTTTTTTGTGTATTTTTTTTTAATATAGGAAGTGATTCTTGGACTTAATTCAAATGTTATTACGAAGTTATAATTTTGTTTTGCATTCGTCTTCAAAAATAAATTGCATTTGTTATTAATTTGCTGTTCATGAAGAGTTAGAAGGGAAGAAATTTTATGTCTGTCAAGTTATTATTAGCAATAATTACTAGTTGAATTTAGAAAAGGATATATTAAATAGTAAGAAATATTGGATATGGCATTAAGTCACTGAAGCTAACTACACAAGAGCTATTTATATAAAAATAAATAAAATTTATTATGCTTCTAAAAATATATTTTATAAATACAGATATTTATAAATTCATATATCAATTAACTTGTTCAAGTTTATCCATACTCTCAACATTGAATACAATGGCCACACTAAGAACCCTCTAATACTTTATTCTTATCAAATAATAATTCTCAATTATAAGTATGACTATGAAGATTTGCTTCAGGGGGCTTAGTTCACTTATGTTTTTAGAGTGAGAGAAAAATCATTACATTATTAATAATGATATAGTCTATGGTCCAAAATTTAAAACCAGAAAGAAAATAGTCACTATATATGTAGTGGGACCCTATTTTTAGCAGAGCTTTAACTGACCAAAACCAAACTTGAACTTATAGGATAGATAAAAGCTACCCCATAGGGTTTCCAGGGTTGTAAATCTTTACTAAAGCAGACTGCTTCACTTTTTTCCCATGGAGGAGCTGGTGGGTTCAAACTACCAACTTCTTGTTTAGCAGCTGAATGCTTCTGCACCATGTTGAGCAAAAATAAATATAACCCGAGTTACCAGCTAGTAGCCAGATTAAAAAAGTTATATGTAAGAAATCTGCTCACATCTGCAGAAATTGAATTAATGAATGGTTTTCAGATAATTTAAAGTTTTGTTTGTCAAAACATTTGACAATCACATGTATGAAATAAATTTAACAATTAACAAATATTCTTATGAGAGTTCTGAACCTTATCTTACAGAAAGTAAGTTACAGAGTGAGATATTACGTATTTCTTATAATTTAGCATGAATAATTTTGACACTATGAATCCAGAATAAATTATTTATTTCAAGTGGCATTCAAGTAAGAAAATCTTAATAAATTAATATGGATATATTTAAGTGAGAACAAAGTATATATGATATGAGAAAAAAAAAAAACAGTGCTATATTTTGGAGTGTATGTGTGTGTGTTGGGGAATATTAAACAATATATTTAGGGGTGCTTTCTCTTCCCATGTTACTTACCAGTTATATAAGTTTAAGAATATATTCAAAAAATATTTTAAAGCAGAAAATACATTCTTATTTTAAACTTTATGAAGCTGGGAGAGGAGAACTAAAAGAAAATTAATGTTTTCATTGTATACAAACATTTGATTATTAAAGGAGCACTGGTGGTGCAGTGGATTGGACCATTATTGGCTAACCAAAAGTTCAGCAGGCCAAACCCACCAGCTGCTTAGCAGGAGGAAAATGAGGCAATCTATTCCAATGAAAATTATAGCCTTGGAAATCCTATGGGGTCACTATGATTTGGAATTGACTTTCTGGTTGTAGATTTTTATTATTAACTAAATATTACCACAACTTAATAAGACACCAGCCACAATAAGCGAGTAGGGTGGGGAAACCAAGAAATTGGCAGAGCAGTGTAGAACAGCTATGAGAGACAAACTTGTCTGTCAGTTTTTCCTACTGTGGTGACTTAAGTGTTGCTGTGAGGATGGAGGTTATGCCACCAGTGTTTATAATGCTAGTAGGGTTAACTATGGTAGACATGTTTCAGCAGAGCCTCTAGACTATATGACAGACTTGGAAGAAGGAAGAGGGCATCCAATTCTCAAAGAGTTGGACAGTGAAAATCTTATGAATCGCAGTGAAACACTATCTGATATATTAACAAAAATTTTGTAAGTAGCCCTGAAACATTGTGTGATGTAGTGCCATAAGATGAGTCCTTCAGTTCAGAAGGTACTAAAAATATAACTGGAGAAGAGTTGTCTCCTCAAATTAGAGCTGACTTTATTGATGTGGATGGAGTAAAGCTTTTGTTGTTGTTTTAGGTGCCGTTGAATTGTTTCTGACTCATAGCCACCCCATGAACAGCAGAATGAAACACTGCCGGTCCCGTGCCAGCTCCATGATCCCTGCTATACTTGAACCCATCATCACAGCCACCATGTCAATCCCTCTCATTGAAGGCCTTCGCCTCTTTTGTTGACCATCCACCCTACTAAGCATGACATCCTTCTCCAGGGAATGGTCCCTTCTGACAAAATGACCAAAGTAGGTGAGATGAAGTCTGGCCATTCTGGATTCCAAGGAGCATTTGGGTGCACTTCCTCCAAGACAGATCTGTTAGTACTTTTAGCAGTCCATGGTACTTTCAGCATTCTTCACCAGCACAACAACTCAAAAGCATCAACTCTTCTTCGGTCTTCCTTATTCATTGTCCAGCT
>NW_006924730.1:1321-2842 GCF_000298275.1 Orycteropus afer afer | reverse complement strand
ATATATTGTCCCTTTGTTCCATTCAAACAACAGCCTTCTGGTCAAAGTACAGGTTCCTTATGAGTACAATCAAGTGTTTGGGAATTCCCATTCTTCTCAATGTTATCCATAATTTGTCATGATCCACGCAATCAAATGCCTTTGCATAGTCAATAAAGCCCAAGTAAAAATTTTTTTCTGGTATTCTTTGCTTTGAGCCAAGATCCATCTGACAACTGCTATGATATGTCTTGTTCCACGTCCTCTTCTGAATCCAGCTTGCACCTCTGGAAGTTCTCTGTCAATATACTGCTGCAAACGTTTTTGAAATTTCTTCAGTAAGATCTTACTTGCGTGCGATATTAATGATATTGTTTTTTTAATTTCCAAATTCTGTGGGATCACCTTTCTTTAGAATGGGTACAAATGTGGATCTCTTCTAGTCAGTTGGCCAGGTAGCTGTCTTCCAAATCTCTTGGCATAATTGAGTGAGTGCCTCCAATGGAGCGTCCGTTTGTTGAAATATCTCAGTGGGTATTCAGTCAATTCCTGGAGTCTTGTTCTTCATCAATTCTGTCATTGCAGCTTTGACTTCCTCCTTCAGTACCATTGGTTTTAGATCATATGCCACTTCCTGAAATGGATGCAGATTGACCAGTTCTTTTTGGTACAGAGATTCTGTGTATTCCTGCCATCTTCTCTTGATGTTTCCTGCATCATTCAATATTTTGGCATAGAATCTCTCACTATTTCAACTCAAGGCTTAAATTTTTTCTTCAATGCTTTCAGCTTGGAAATGCTGAGCATGTGCTTCCCTTTTGGTTTTCTAACCCAGGTCTTTGCACATTTCATTATAGTAATTGGTTTTGTCTGCTCGAGCTGCTTTTTGAAATCTTCTGTTCAGCTCTTTTATCTTGTCATGTTCTCCATTTGCTTTAGCTACTCTCCACTCAAGGGCAAGTTTCAGAGTCTCTTCTGTCACCCATTCTGGTCTTCTCTTCTTTTCTCATCTTTTTAAAGATTTCTTGCTTTCTTCATGGATAATGTTCTTGATATCCTCCCAAAATTCTTCTGGTTTAGGGTCATTGGTGTTCAATGCATCAAATCTATTCTTTAGATGATCTCTAAATTCAGGAAGGATATATTCAAGATCATATTTTTGCTCTCCTGGACGTGTTTTAATTGTCTTCAACTTTAAGTTTAACTTGCATATGAGAAGTTGATGGTCTGTTCCACAATCAGCTCCTGGCCTGGTTTTGGCAGAAGATATTGAGCTTTTCTACCACCTCTTGTCACAAATGTAGTCAACCTGATTCCTTTGTGTTCCATCTGATGAAGTCCATATGTAGAGCTGCTGTTTCTGTTGTTGAAAAAAGGTGTTTGCAATGAATAAGTCATTGGTCTTGCAAAATTCTACCATGTGAGTTCCAGCATTATTTCTGTCACCAAGGCCAGATTTTCCAACTACTGGTGATTCTTCTTTGTTTCTAACTTCTGCATTTCAGTCACCAGTGATAATTAACACATCCTGATTGCATGTTC
>NW_006924730.1:0-776 GCF_000298275.1 Orycteropus afer afer | reverse complement strand
CAAGGAAGACCAGTTAATACTACTATTACTCCAATTTAGGCACCAACCACTGAAGCCAATATGAGGAAATTGAAGAGTTTTACCAACTTCTGCAGTCTGAAATTGACAGAACATGCAATCAAGATGTGTTGCTTATCACTGGTGCCTGGATTGCAAAAGTTGGAAACAAAGAAGAATTACCAGTAATTGAACATATGGCCTTGGTGATTGAAATCATGCTGGAGATCTCATGATAGAATTTTGCAAGACCAATGTCTTATTCATTGCAAATACCTTATTTCAACAACACAATCAGTGGCTCTGCACATGAACTTTACCAGGAGTACACAGCAATCTTATTGACTACATCTGTGGCAAGAAGAAGTGATGGAGAAGCTCAATATCTTCAGCCATCAACAGATCATATGCTAGTTCAAATTGAAGTTGAAGACAGTTAAGAGAAGGCCATGAGAGGCAAAATATGACCTTGGTTATAACCCTTCTGAATTTAGAGACCATCTAAAGAATAGATTTGATACATAGAACAGTAATGAACAAAAACCAGAGCAATTTTGAGATGACATCAAGAACATCAGCTCTGAAGAAAGCAAAAGGTCATTAAAAAGACAAGAAAGGCAGAAGATACCAAAATGGATGTCAGAATAGACTCTGAAACTTGCCCATGAGTGGAGAGTAGCTAAAGCAGATGGAAGAATTGATAGGATAAGAGAACTGAATAGATTTCAAAGAGAAGCTCAAGAAGACAAAGCCAATTATTGTAATTCAATGTGCAAAGA
>NW_006924729.1:8252-12482 GCF_000298275.1 Orycteropus afer afer | reverse complement strand
GTGGGTTTGAACCACCAGCCTTCTGGTTAGCAGTCAAGTGCCGTAGGCACTACGCTACCAGAGCTCCCCATGCAAAAATGGTAATAAAAATATTTCCAATATATACAATATACAATAAATTACTGCACTGACATTGTTCTTCAGTTGCTAGAGTTACGTGGATAACTACTTGAATTTTAAAATTTGGAATGCACCATGAAGTAATTTTTTGTATGTTTGAAAATATCCAAGAGACTAGCATTACTAAATACAAAATATTGCTCTTAGATTCTGGATCTGACAAATATTGTTATGATTTCTCTATTTCCAATTAATATCTAAATTCAAAGATCTCAGGTAAACTAACCAACTACTCTGAAAGGGATCACAAAAGAAGGTCCTAGACAGAGTGGGAGAAAAAGGTAAAACAAAACTGAAAATCATTAAAAAAAAAAAAAAAAGACCAGGCTTACTGGTCTGATAGAGACTGCTAGAACCCCCAAGACTATAGCTTAGATACTCTTCAAGCTTGGAATTAAACTCCTCCCCTCTCTTGCTCAACTTTCAGCCAAACAATAGGCAGGCCTGTGGAGTGAACAATAACACCAGGAAGGTACACACTCCTCTGAACAATCACAGGAGATCTTTAAAAGGGCAGCATTTGCTCAGGGATCAAGCTCTGAAAGTATGAATGGATAGAAAAGAAGGACAAATGGAAATGGTAAGCACAGGAAGTAAGAAAAAACTGTTACAGTGTGAAGACTACATTCAATGTGACAAAACAAAACATGTTTGAACAGTTGAGTAGAAATCCAGTTTGCTCTGGAAACTTTCATTCTAATCATAATTTGGAAAAGAAAAAAAAAAAAACCTTCCCCTTCCCTGAAAAAAAAGAGCTCAGGGTAAGAAATGAAGCTCATTAATTATAGGAAATAATATTCTATTAATTATATTTGTTCAAATGTCTATTTTAATGTTTTGGTTAGCAACAAAATAGAGTCAACATTAATAGCCCAGATTTTGTGACAGATATAATTTTCAAGTTCTAATGGCTTGATAAAATATGAACATTAAAAAGCTGTTCTAGTTTCTCTTGATGCCATTCCTAGTGTTTTTCCTATTACATTTACTGAACTAGAGTATTTTTCTTAGTTCATTTATTTAATATGGAAGGGTTTTCCAACAAAGGTTGGCTCACCAAAAAAAAAAAAAAAACTGTACTAATTCAGACAAGTTAGATAATAACAGAACTTCTTTTTAATGAAATACATGCTTTCATCATACAAAAACTAAGCAAATGATATGGGCTTCACTATTACTTAGATGAGACTGATTATCTAGTTGCCTAGAATCCCAAAGGCTTTGAAAAGATGTCTGATCAACCAAAAGATTTATAATTAACACAGTAATTCTATTTCTAAAGTACTTATCAGTTTATTTTCTTAAGGACTAAAACATTCCCATCTTGTTTATACTATTATCTGCTTAAACTTTTTAACAGATGTGCATGATTCCATAGGAAACTCACATTAAGCTGGTAGTCTTATTATCTCAGAATTCAGCTATCTCCAGCACAGTTTGAAGATAATAAAAGAATTCTGAGCAGCTAAGATAAAATAAACTCTCAATATCTCTGGTAGGAATCCAATGTTTAAATTCACACCTTAGGTTTAAAGGTATATAAATTACAGGGGGGAAAATCTATATTCAAACATAAATAATGAACAAACAGATATATGATTTAAACACTGGCCAATGGTTTAAGTCCATCTTGCCAACTCTGTATTCTCACTTATTAAGAGTTCATTAGCAAGCCTCTTAGAGTCTAAAATTAGCGTGTCTCAAGATACCAGTTTAGTTTTAGAGTTAAGCCTCTATCTGGAGATAAAATAAAGGCAAACAAATAAGTAAAGCAATGATGATCTTTTTTTAAACTGCTAAAGAAATCAATTGAATACATGTTGTGTGTCAATTAAAGGACTATGTATACTACTTAATTTTTAACATGGAATAATAAATCATCGCTAGCCATGTAAGAGTAAATGCACTTTATCAAAATTAAGAAGTCAGTTCTACCCACAAACTTACAGCTGGTCTCCGAGGTTCCCCAGGCAGCTGTGGAGGATAAACGATTTTATTCTTCTTTTCCCATTTTCGAGAAATGTCAAGAGAAGCACTTGTGTGGATACATGATTGGAGCAAAACATTATGAGATGAAAGAAGCCTGTAAAACAACAGACATTTAGAATCTTTATGCAGAACTTTTCTTTTCTATAACAGTTTCATTCTAATAGAAACAATTTAAGAATCACAAACAGAAACATTGTAAAGTGTTCATTTTAATAGAGATTGCTTTTACATGTAACACCACAAAAAGCTAGTTTATTGGAAGCTTAGAGGAGTGAAAAGTTAATAACTGATATAAACCAAATACTAAATAGGTATTAACCCAAGATCTCTTGCCCTTGGCAACAAATACAACAAATACTGAATCTCTACTCTAAGTCAGTCCAGTCAAAAAAAGACAAAGAAGACATGATGGATCCCTGACCTGACCTGTGGAATTCCACAATCTTGATGAGTAAGCAAGACAAATACAGCAAACAATATGAGGATGATATAGAACCATATGGACTGAACTGAACTTGCTATGAGTCGGTTCTAACTCGTAGCAACCCTTCCTTGGGTTTCTGAGGTGGTATGTCTACAAAAGTACATTGTCCAGTCTTCCTTCTGAGTAGTGGCTGGTCGGTTTGAACTGACAGCATTCTGGTGAGCAGTCAAATATGCCTTAGGCACTATGCCACCAAAGCTCCCAGAACCACATGTAAACAGGAAAAAAAAAATGGTAGAGGATTTCAGAGAAGGCTTCAGGTAGATCTCAGATAAGATCCTAATTGGCAGAGGAGGGGGATGTATACTTTGCTATAACAGGCCAAAGGTATGTGTCAACTGTGAGGAAGTAGAGTTGAGATTAAGAGTATGCTGAGAAATAAGAAGAGATACTTAACTGAATCAGGGAACCTATTCTAAACCCACTGCCCTCGAGTCAATTCTGACTCACAGCGACCCTACAGGGAACCTATTGTTGTTGTTGTTGTTGTTGTTGTTATGTGCTGTCGAGTAGGACCTGACTCAAAGAATCAGTACAGGAGATCCTGGATAGAGTGGAAGAACAATGTGGAACCCCTCCTTGGGTTTCCGAGGCAGTATCACTATGGAAGTAGATTGCCCCATCTTCCTTCCGAGGAGTGGCTGGTGGATTTGAACTGCCAGCCTTCTGGTTAGCAGTCAAGTGCCTTAGGCACTATGCCACCAGAGCTCTGGAAAATTCTGGAAAGGCAATTGGGACTGTACTGGATGTCTTTAAATGCCAAGCTATGGGCTAGGGCCTGATGATGAAGACCCTAAATTCACTATTTCTTGACTTCCTGAACATTAACTACCTTGATTATACAACTACTCATTCTCCCTCTCCCACCTTTCCTAGTCACTACTGCTCCTCTAACATCACTAAATAAAGTGACTCTTGAACAGTGTTCTTCAACTTCTCAATCATCTTCATCCCACCAGAATCAGCTGCTAAATCTTACAGAAATTTCCCCTGAAATATTTCTCAAATACTTTCTCACTTCTCCTTTCCAACTGCCACCACTTTAGTTCATAATCTTTTCTCCTTCAGGAATACTGCAACAGCATCCAGATAGATATTTCTTTCATCATCTTATCCAGTTTCAATCCATCTTTTTGCCTGGGTACCAATTGAGTTACCCTTGTAACTAGATGATGCCCAGCTACCACTGTCAACCACTCAGAAAGGAATCAGTACAGGAGATCCTGGATAGAGTGGAAGAATAATGTGGAACAAAACTCAAAATTATAATAATAATAATAATAATAATAATAATAATAATAAAAACCTGCTTACTGGTCTGCTAGAGATTGGTGAAACCTCTGAGACTATGGCGCCTGGTTACCCTTCTGGCCTGGAATTGAAATCACTCCTATAGTTTCCAGCCAAGTGATAGGTATATGAGGTAACATTTACACCAGGTACGTACACTCCTTAGAACAATCAACCACGGGAGACAAGCAGGGCAATTATTTGCACTTGAAGACAGCTCAGGAAGCAGGAATGCATAGCAAAGAAGGATACAGGGAAAGGGTAACCAGAGGGAGGAAATGGAAGGAGAGCTGTTACATTATGGGGATTGCAGTGTCATGAAACAAAGTATGTATGAACTGCTGTAT
>NW_006924729.1:4518-7727 GCF_000298275.1 Orycteropus afer afer | reverse complement strand
AGGAGTGGCTGGTGGGTTTGAACCGCCAGCCTTCTGGTTAGCAGTCAAGTGCCTTAGGCACTCTGGATATTAGAGATACTAATTGCCTGTTGGGTTGGTCATTGTTTCTGGCCTTTTCAGTGGAGAGATCTAGTACTTATAGGATTTTTACTGAACTTTTCTCACGTTTCTCCTTTCTTTGGCTTTAAGAATCCCAGTTGTCAATGATGCTTAAATGTTAGAATACTACATAATCACCCATTTGCTTGACCAAACTATGGTACATACACATAATGGAATGCTATGCAGCACTAAAGAATAACGTAGAGTCGCAAAATACCATATAATATGGATGAACTTGGAGGACATTATTCTGAGTCAAGTAAGTCAATCACAGAAGGACAAATATAGTATTAGTTTGTTGTTGTGGAGGGTCAAGGAAAGGTTTATATATGAAGGGAAACTTTCTTTGTTGAGAGGAGGGGAGGGAACACTGCGAAAAAAACATGCATTGACCCATGTCACTTGAGTTTTGTGTATTTCACTGTACATAAATTATATTTCAATAAAATGCATCTAAAAAAAGACATTTATGAAACCACTGAAAATCTGAACATTAACTGGATATTTATATTTAAAAATGAGATTCATAGTCAAATATTTCAGGAGGAAATGATAGTGTCTGAAATTTGCTTCAAAATATGAAGGGAAAGGAAAGGGGTAGAAATAAAATTGGCCTTAACTGCTAAAGATTGCTGAAGGTGGGTGATGGGC
The DNA here is from genome assembly GCF_000298275.1 of Orycteropus afer afer. Lineage (NCBI taxonomy): Eukaryota > Metazoa > Chordata > Mammalia > Tubulidentata > Orycteropodidae > Orycteropus > Orycteropus afer. Next base: position 6,974 of record NW_006924729.1, on the reverse strand, counting down.
ACATGGGTATTCACCATAATGCCTACTTCTGAATATGTGTTCTGGTTACCTAGTGCCACTCTGACAAGAAATATACCAAAAACGGGATGGCCTTAACAAACAGGAGTTTATTCTTACAATTTGGAGGCGTTAAGTCCGAGTGCAAAGTGCCAAACGCCAGGGGCTAGGTGAAAGTCCCTCAGCCTTAGGCTTCAGCTCTGTCTCCAGCTCCCGAGCCACTGAAGCTAGAGGCTTTTCTTCACTCAGACAGCTAGCTGCTGGCTGCTGAGGCTGCCAACCCCAAGGTTGACAAGTAACAAGGCACAGTCCCAATATTACCAAATCACACAGCAGGCCACTGTAAGTCCCAAGGTCGGCAGACTATGGCAGGCTGCTGAACAACAACACGGCTACACGCAGGGTCCAAGCGTGCCACAAGCTTAAGACCATTCCCCAAAGCTTCTACTTATACACAGGAAGCAGACCACATTCCCTAAGGCAGCTACTCAGCTGCTCACAGTCGATTCCACCATGGAGTTGATTACCAGTCTCACCATGGAGAATACTACATCCAGCTGCCCAGCCACTCAACCAGGCCCAGCCAAGTTGACACACAAACTGAACTACCATAATATGTGTGAACTGATCCACAGCAAAAATTTAACAACACAATGAACTCTGTGTTCCCCAACTGCCTAGAACATAGAGCTCAAACTCCTTAGTCAGACATAGAAGTCCTTTCATCATCTAGCCCAACTTACTTTTCCTGGCTTATTCACCTTACTGCCTACACACACACAGATGTTCACTATGCCCCGAACAAACTACCCACCTTTGTATCTTCACACCTTCCCTCATACTGTTCTCTCCTCCTCCATTCTCTCCTGAGTGAAGTGCTTATCCTGTCTTAAGCTCAAATGTCACCTCAATGTGAAGCATCACCTGATCTTTTCTCCCAGACAACCACTACCCCGCTGTCTAAGTACTTAGTTTCTGCCAATAGTAGAGCAATGAGTTGGACTACTGCACTATAACAGGTTACCATAATTAGTGCTGTTAAGATGTTGTTGTGCCTTTGAGTTGGCAAAGACCTACGTCCCTTGTATTCTGGCACCAAAGATAATGCCTGGCACACAGACACTGAATAAATATTTAACAAGCCAGATTTAAAATACCCAAAATTGCTATTTATTAGCAACTATATGCAACTTAGATGATGTTGTTGTTGTTGTTGTTGTTGTTGTTGTTGTTTGCCGTCGAGTCGGCCCTGACTCACAGTGACCCCTCCTTGGGTTTCCGAGGCAGTATCACTATGGAAGTAGGATTGCCCAACCTTCCTCCCGAGGAGTGGCTGGTGGGTTTGAACCGCCAGCCTTCTGGTGAGCAGTCAAGTGCCTTAGGCACTATGCTACCAGAGCTCCTACTTAGATGATAGGCCTCAGTAAAATCTTTGTTTTACATCTTCAGACCATTCAGACTAAAGAATCAAACAAATCTGTTCTTCTTCTAATGGCTCGTTTCTCCTATTCTACCTCAAATTTACCATCTCATACCCAAACACTAATATCAATGTCATCAAAATACTTGACGAAATCTTTTCCTTCCTTTGCCATCCACATTTAGATTCCAATGTTTTAACTGAATAACACAAAATGAAAATGCATAATGTTAAAGTCAATTTCCTAATGAAACTCTAAGCCAAGAATTCTGAGAGTGGTGACGAGAGCAGAGGCTATGGAGACAAGCAGGCTTGGGTCAAAATTAACTCTAACTTACTAGATGAATGGTCCTGGGGAGTGTTGTGGATTGAATTCTGTCTCTCAAAAACATGTGTTGTAAATCCTAACATGTGGATAAGGGCCCTTGGTGGCATAATGGTTAAACACTCAGCTGCTAACCAAAAGGTAAATAGTTTGAACCCACAAGCTGAAAGATGTGGCAATCTGCTTCCATAAAGATTACAGTCTTGGAAACCCTGCGGGGCAGTTCTACTCTGTCCTCTAGGGTTGCTAAGAGTTAAAATCAACTCAAGAACAATGGATTTGGGTGCATACATGTAGACAGAATCTCAAATATGTTTTTCTATTATGTTAATGAGACTATTAGTGTAGGGTGTGTCTTAATTCTATCACTTTTGGTATATAAAAGGAGCCCCTTAGGCACAGAAGCAAGCAAGCACATCACAGATGGAGAAAGTCAGATACCACACCACATGATGATCACCTAGGAACTGAAGAATAGAAGCTGAAAAGAGACAAGCAGCTTCTCCAAATAGCCTCTCTCTAGAGCTAGTGTCCTAAATTTAAACTGTTAGCCTCCTAAACTATGAGGAAATAAACTTCTGTTCACTAAACCCGTAGCAGGCCGGAAGAGCAAGAGAAAGGGGTAAAACCCAGTCACTAGTGCTCAGATGGCTTCCTTGTTACCCTGCCGAGAGGGACCGGGTCTCCGGGAGCAAGGTAAGCACGGGCGGGCTC
>NW_006924729.1:0-1823 GCF_000298275.1 Orycteropus afer afer | reverse complement strand
GACGGCACTTAACAACAACAAAAAACAAACCCACCCAATTATGGTATTTCTGTTATAGCAGCCCCAGAGAACTAAGACAGGGAGTCACATAACCTTTCTAGATCTGTTATCTCATCAGTAAATGGAATAATAATAGTAACAACCTCACAAGCTTCTTAAGAAGCTCAAATGAGATTCTCTGTAAATAAAGTATTTAACTTGACAGGTTAAAGGTCTCTCCTGAAAAATAAATTCTGTGAATTGTAAACCTCATAGTGCACAATTTCAAACTTTTTCTCATGTTTATAATCATGAGTGCTTGTTTCTACATAGTTCCAGTTAGCGGTCACATCTTTGGGCTTCAGTGTATCTGTGAAAAGAGGTGCTAGATTAGGTCATCTCTAGGGTCTCTCACAACCTTAGTTCTATGTCTAATCTCATCACTGACAGTATGATTATAGAAAACTAAACTTCTTGCCTTCTATTTCAATCCTTCTTCAATGAAACCCCTACTGTATTAACCAATCTGAAAGATTTCTTGAGGTGAACTCCATGCTTTCTCCATCCCCCACAATCAGCACAGTTCCCTCCCCAAAATCCTCAATACATATTCATTGAATTGAATATGATGCTGAAAAAATTAAACACATTATGAATTAATAATGTCAAAGCCTTCTGAATACCTGTAACACGTTCAGGGCTCAAATGGTTCATAAAATGCATTAGCAAGCAAATACTAAATGACTATAATCAAATTAATTTAAAATATTATTCCAAATGGCGTATTAAATCAGATGTTTCTATGCACCCTCTCCTGGCCAACTATTGGAATAACACCGAATTAAAACAAAATGAAGCAACCTTACATTAAAATTGAAAATACAAACTGGTTCAAAATCTGAGACAACTTTTTATGTGAGAAAGTCTATGAAGAGCTGTTAGATAAAATTAAATCAATAAAAGCAAAATGGTGAAATTCAAAAAAAAAAAAAAAAAAAATGGTATGGCATAAGACCAGAAGAACTGGATGGTGCCTGGCTACCATTACTGAACAGTATGATCAAAGATGCTATAGAAGAATCCTGATCAAAAGAGGGGACATGCAGAACAGAACTTCAAATTCTCATCGACTCCAGACTTTCTAGGCTTGATGAACCCATGAAACTACTGCCCTGAGATAATCTTTAAACTTTAAACCAAAAACATCCCTTGAAGTCTTCTTAAAACCAAACAACTGCTGCTCAGTGCCATCGAGTCAGTAGATGACCTAGTCCAGCACCTCTTCTTACAGATAAACTGAAGCCCAGAGAGGTGACCACTAATACAACAGAACAAAATACTGTCCAGTGCTGCACCAGCCTCACAATCCTTGCTATACCTGCATCCATCATTGCAGCCACTGTGTCAATCCATCTCATCAAGGGCCTTCTCCTTTTCCAATGACTCTCCACTTTCCAAGCATAATATCTTTCTCCAGGGAATGGTTCCTTTTTACAAATGACCAAAGTAGGTGAGACAAGAAATATGGCCATTCTCGCTTCCAAGGAGCATTCCAGCTGCACTTCTTCCAGGACATATTTGTTTGTTTTTCTGGCAGTCCATGGTACTTTCAGTATTCTTCGCCAACACAACTCAAAAGCAATATTCTAGCTTAACTAACAAAAAGATCCACCTTGAGTATTATGTTCTTTTAAGAACTATCTACATAGGATCAAAATTACAACAGCACCTTGCAAGATTAGATAGGAACCTGAGAGACATAAGGAGCTGCGGTCTGGCAGGGACCTGAACGCCCCTGACGGCACAAGCAGCTTAGACATTCCCGAGTGGTGGTAGGACCTAAA
>NW_006924728.1:12047-12733 GCF_000298275.1 Orycteropus afer afer | reverse complement strand
ACATCCCAGAAAATTGCTTTGTACCACGCCCAACAGAAATACCCCAGATGGATAACTTTTACAATCAGGAGCTCCTCACTTGCTCACAGCAAATTCCACCACAGAGTTTACAAAGACTTATGGCTAGAAAAGCCATACCAGGTAATTTACCACACAACAATGAATTTTTTTTTTTTTTTCCAAAAATAGAAGGTGAATATCCTGACTTGCTCTACCATATATAAATTTGAGGGTCAAACCATCAGAAAGTTTTATTGAGATATTTTGAGCTCATGGCCAAGGTTGAAATTTTTCTGAAGAACAATCTTCCTCAACCACAATTATAAAACACTGATTGGCACTGGAAATGCACATTTTAGTACATATTTGAAAAGTTGTTCAATGAATTCAAGCTAAAAGTACAAGATAAAACAATTCTTATATGAAAAAAATTATATTGTAGTTAAGTAATTTTCACTTTATTAATGTTATTTGAATAAAAAATAAGGTCAAACTACTTTATACACTTTTCATGGTATAAAGGGAGCTCTGGTGGCATAGTGCCTAAGGCATATAACTGCTAACCAGAAGGTTGGCAGTTCAAACCCACCAGCCCTCCTCAGAAGGAAGGTTGGGCAATCTACTTCCATAGAGATACTGCCTTGGAAACCCAAGGAGGGGTCGCTATGAGTCGAATCCAACTCGAT
>NW_006924728.1:7688-10339 GCF_000298275.1 Orycteropus afer afer | reverse complement strand
AAGAATGGGAATTCCAGAACACTTAATTGTGCTCATGAGGAACCTGAACATAGACCAGGAGGTTGTGGTTCAAAAAGAACAAGGAGATACTGCATGCTTTGAAATCAAGAAGGGACTGCATCAGGGTTGTATCCTTTCACCATACTTATCCAATCTGTATGCTGAGTAAATAATCCAAGAAGCTGGACTATATGAAGAAGAATGCAGCATCAGGATTGGAGGAAGATTCATTAACAACCTGCAATGTGCAGACAGCACAGCCTTGCTTGCTGAAAGTGAAAAGGGCTTGAAACAGTATGGATTACACTTCAACATAAATGAAAATCCTCACAACCAGACCAATAAACAGCATCACGATAAATGGAGAAAAGATTGAAGTTGTCAAAGATTCCATATTATTTAGTACCACAGTAAATACCAATGGAAGCAGCAGTCAAGAAATCAGATGACGTATTGCACTGGGCAAATCTGCTGCAAAAGATCTCTTTAAAGTGCTACAGAGCAAAGATGTCTCTTTGAAGACTAAGGTGCCTAACCAAAGCCATGGTATTTTCAATCACCTCATATGCATGTGAAAGCTGGAAAATGAATAAGGAAGACCGATGAAGAGTTGTCATGTTTTGAGTTGTCATGTTGGCAAAGAATACTGAAAGTACCATGCACTGCTACAAGAGTGAATAAATATGTCCTGGAAGAAGTGCAGCCAGAATGCTCCTTGGAAGCAAGAATGGCCAGACTTTGTCTCACTTACTTTGGTCATGTTGTCAGAAGGGACCATTCCCTTGAGAAGGATATAATGTTTGGGAAAGTGGAGGGTCGACGAAAGAGGGGGAGATGGATTGACACAGTGGTTGCAACGATGGGCTCAGGCATAGCAAGGATAGTGAGGCTGGTGCAGAACTGGGAGATGTTTCATTCTGTTGTACATAGCGTCACTATGAGTCAGAGCCAACCAGACAGCACCTAACAACAACTACATCTATGGGAAAAGATATTCTCAAAGATGAAATACATAGAATCTCAGTAGAGATTAGCACGAATAAATGAAAATTTGCAGTCTATTTTGGCAATGGTGAATGCTATGGCAGTGAGTTTGGGTTTTTTTGGTTTTGGAACACTAACTTTGGTCCCCAAGCAAATTGTTATCCCCAAAAAATAATTACATTTTTTCTTATTAGTAGACCAATATAGCAAAAACTTGTACTCATTATTATCAAATTTCATCAATGAAAAATTTGTAGAAACCTGTTTTCTATGTAGTTGTCTAAGTACTTATATAACATCTCTCTTGTTATATAAATACATATGTAACATGGATGGTTCCCCCTTGACCCATAAAGCCTAAAATATTTACTGTCAGGTGCTTTCATAAGACATTAGCCAGAGGACTTTGGGGCAAATGGCAGTGTGAGCAGGTCTAAGATCTTAACTGTCCCACATGAACACGAAGTGAACCAACTGTAAATCTCTAATCACAACTCTATAAGAACTCTAAAAAGTAAACAAAGAATTTCAGTAATTCAATGTGTGGTGGTTATGTTTGTGTGTCAACTTGGCTAGGCCTGGCTGAGTGCCTGGGCAGCTGGATGTAGTATTCCCCATGATGAGACTGGTAATCAACTCCATGGTGGAATCTACTGTGAGCAGCTGAGTAGCTACCTTTGGATATGTGGTCTGCTTCTCGTATGTAAGAAACAGTTTTGGAAATGGTAGCAAGCTTATGGCATACTTGAACTTTATGTAGCTGTGTCATTGTTCAGCAGCCTGCCATACTCTGCCGATCCCAGGACTTTCAGTGGACTTGAATTACTAGCCTGCCATGTGGTTTGGTAACATGAGTACTGTGCCATTTTATTTGTCGACTTTGGGCTTGTTAGCCTCAGCAGCCAGTAGCTGCCTTAGTGAAGAGATGCCTCTAGCTTCAGTGGGCCGGGAGTAAGAGGCAGAGCTGAAGCCCAAGGTTGAAGGGCTTTCACCCAGCCCCTAGAGTCTGGCACTTTGAACTTGGACTTCTACCCTCCCAAACTGTAAGAGAATAAACTCCTGCTTGTTTAAGCCATCCTATTTGTGGTATATTCTTGTCAGAGTGACACTAGGTAACCAGAACACAGTACATGCTGAAACAAGAAAAAAAAAGGCAACTTAAAAATAATAGGAAAACTTCTTTTCCTCTTTTCTGTGTTCCTCCTCCTCCTAGTGTGGCCATCATGGAAGTAGGTGCAGCAGAAGTGGGCCACAGTTCCCGTTCTCAGAGGCAGGGCTCAGTCTATGACTTTGGAGTGAGCAGGGCAGCTTTTGCTGGCAGACAGCTCAGTGGGTCTGTTCTGACTCTGCCTGGAAGCTGCATGAAGACTGAAGTCTTGGTCTGGCCTGAACGAGAGCTCACACAGGGTTTGGAAGCGAGTGGCAAGCAAAGCCAGGAGGCTAGGACTGCCCTTAATCACTGGGGGCAAAATGATGAAATTGAAGTAGACAATGGCTAAGCTCTGAAAGAGAATCCAGAGTGAGAGTTTCTTGCAAAAAAATAGTGCTTTCAAAAGCAATATATATATGGGGCAATTGAGAAAGCCACAGGCATGCGCAGAGTTAATACAGTGTAATAGTCTGATTTTCTGACTTCAATAACAACAACACCAAAAATCACAAGGCAT
>NW_006924728.1:5664-6593 GCF_000298275.1 Orycteropus afer afer | reverse complement strand
TTTTTTTTTTACATGTCAAAAGAAATTGGCATAGTGGCATTTATGAAAATATCTTCCACTGGTAGGGAGCAGCTGGCAAACAAACATAGAAGGTGTGTGTTATTTTTGTAAAAATATGATAAGTGGAAATATCTCCTCAGAAGTCTTAGAGGCCAGAAGACAGTGAAATGACATATTTAAAGTACTGAAAGAAAAAGACTATCAACCAATAATTCTGTGTTTGGAAAAGTTATCTTTCAAGAATGAAGATGAAATTAAGACATTCTTAAACAAACAAAAGCTGAGGAAGTCCGTGAGGATTAGACCTGCCCCACAGAAAAATACTAAAGGGAGTTCCTCATATAGAACTGAAAGTACACTAGATAATAACTCAAAGCCTGTGTACAAAAGAAAGATCTCTGATAAAAACAATCTTAAGCAAACATAAGGTCAAGTTTTTTGGTATTTTTGGTTTGTAATTTAGTAAACAAATGCTCAAAATACACAAAAGAAGATTTCAAATAAATAACCTAACTTTACAATTTAAGGAAATAGAAAAAGAAGAGCAAACTAAATCCAAAGCTACCAGCAGAAAGGAAATAATAAAGATCAGGGTGGAAATAAGTAAATAGGAAAGCAATAGAATCAACAAAACTGGAAGCTGGTTCTTTGAAAAGAGCAATAAAATCAATAAATCTTTATCTTAACAGACAGAGAAAAAAAGAGGGAAGATGCAAATAATTAAAATCAGAAATGAAAGTGGAGACATTACAACTGACCCTACATAAATAAAAAGGATAATGGGAGAATACGGGTTTCCCTCGCTGTCTGGAAGTAGAACGTTCCTGTGAAACCTTTCATAAGCCAGAATGGCATAAAATACAGAAGCTATTGCCATTAATTTTTATGGGAAAAAATTTGAGCATTCCTAGACCCAATCTCTAACCTAC
>NW_006924728.1:3877-5349 GCF_000298275.1 Orycteropus afer afer | reverse complement strand
TTTTTTTTTGTAAAAGAGAAAACCCTCTTCTGATTTCTTTTGGAAATGTAGAATTTTCGAAAAACATACCTGCACTATGAACAATTTATGCCAACAAATGAGATAACTTAGATGAAAAGGACAAATTTCTTGAAAGACATAAACTGTCTAAATTGACTCAAGAAGAAATAGAAAATTCTCCTTAAGAAGTGAGATTAAATTGGCTTAGGGGAAAAAAAACCCAAAAAACTTCCAACAACAAAAGTCCTGGGCCAGATGGCTTCAATGGAAATTCTTACTAAATATTTAAAGATGAATTGACACAATCCTTCTAAAAGACTTCCAAAAAATAGAAAAGGAACACTTACTAACTCATTTGATGAGGCCAACACTATCCCCAATACCAAAATTAGACAAAGACACCATAAGAAAACTACAAACCAATACCCCTTATGAATATAGATGCAAAAATCCTCAAATACTAGCAAACAGAATCAGCAATATTGTCAAAGAATTATACACTGTGACAAAGTGGGGTTTATCCCAGAAATCCAAGGATGATACATCATATTTAATTCATATGGTAATATGTCCGTATATATATGATGATAGTACATATGATCGTAAACCATACTCATAGAACATAGAGGAAACTCTGCATGCTCCTCTCAGCAGAAAAAGCATTTGACAAAATCCAGCACCACTTAATCATTAAAACACTCAACAAATTAGCATTAGAAGATGATTCCCTCAAGTTGATAAACGGCAGCTTTACAAAACCCATAGCTAATGTGCAAAAAATGGAGCTGGACCCTTAACTCACATCATTTAGGAAAATTAATTCAAAATGAATCAAAGATCTAAATGAAAGAGCTAAAATAACTCCCCATTTCCTGATTGCCAATTTTAAATATTTCACGTTTGCTTAGGAGTCTGTTTCGTGAATTCTATTCTCCAGTTTCTTTCTTTCTATTTTATTTATTTATTTATTTATTATTTTAAGAGCTTGTTTTACATTCAACGTCGCATGTACATTTAGTTTCACTCCCCATTTACCATGTCCAACCCTAATCCAGTCTCCTCCCCTCCCTACGCTGTAACCCTCCCCCTGTGCCTCTCATATCTGTGCACTCCTGTTTGTCCTGCATTTCCTCAATTTGAAGTTCCTCTGGTGTCCTGTGGTCTATTGCTCTAAGGGATGTATTTCCATAGAGTATGTGGGTACATCATCCAGGGTTGAGTGGTCTGCGTGTACATCTTGTTAACTATTGGGCTGAGAGCCAGCCACTGGAGGTGCATTTTATTCCAGGTGCAGAATGTATTACAGGGCCATAGTATTGGGGGTCTCACCAGATTTCATCTGACCAGTGATTCTGGTCCTTATTGTATTTTTGGATTTTGTTCCATGTTTTTCCTCCCACTCTCTCCAGGATCTCCAGATCTGATCCTTTCCTGACTGGTTGGCTTTGGTAGCCAGGCACCATCTAGTTCTT
>NW_006924728.1:2000-3734 GCF_000298275.1 Orycteropus afer afer | reverse complement strand
CATTCTTCTTCACTTCTGACACTAGGAGACCATTAGCTGCGTCTTGGATGGCCACTTGAAAGCTTTTAAGACCCCAGTCGCTACTCACTGATGTAGGATGTGGAGCAAGACTTTTATGTATTTTGTTGTGCCAGTAGAGTCTGGTGTTCCCCAGTACTATGGTCTTGAGAAGGTAGATCTAGTGGGTCTCTCTCCCATAGTGTCTGGTTGTCTGTGAGGGATTACTCTGTGTCTGTCTTCTGTTGTTTCTGTAAGGAAGGCAGGTATTTTGTGTCACTGGTGTCTGTGCAAGATTAGCCTCAGCTGAACCTATCCTTGGTCTAGAGTATACTCCTGTTCATTGACCCCCATCTGATCCTCTCAGGTTTTTTGTGTTTATCTGTAGCCTGGTGTTTGGTGTTAATGGCAATGCAGTATCGTGGACACATTGGTTGGTATTAGCATCTGTTGTCTATCTCTTATGTGCACAATTTGGTGTCCTCCCATTTCCTAATGTTATCATGATGGTCACAGATCCTTCCCGGATATCCCTCCCCCTACCCACGTCAGTGTGTGGGCCCCAACTAGCCCGAAATTAATCCCTCCCCTTCCCTTCCCATCCTGGTAACCAACTAAGTGAGTTCCCGTTCCCAAGCAAACCCTTCTCTCTTTTTACAGTAATGGGCTCATACAGTACTGGTCTTTCTGCGATTGACTTATTTCACTCAGCATAACACCCTCCAGGTTCATCCATGTTGTGAGATAATTCGCGTATCCCTCATTGCTCTTTAATGTAGCATAGTATTCCATTGTGTACATGTACCATAATTTGGTTATCCACTCATCCATTGATGGGTATTTAGGTTGTTTCCATCTCTTTGCTATAGTGAATTGTGCTGCAATGAACATAGGTGTGCATATGTCTGTTCATGTGCTATCTCTCATCTCTTTAGGATATATTTCTAGTAATGGAATTGCTGGGTCAAATGGTACTTCTATTTTCAATTTTTTAAGGAAACGCCATACCATTTGCCACAATGGTTGTACCATTTTACAATCCCACCAGCAGTGCACAAGAGTTCCAATCTCTCCACAACCTCACCAGCATTTGTTACTTTCTGACCTGTTGAACTTTGCTATTATTGCTGGAGTGAGATGATATCTCATTGTTGTTTTGATTTACATCTCTCTAATGATTAATGATGGTGAACAGTTTCTCATGTGTTTGTTGGCTGCCTGAATATCTTCTTTGGTGAAGTGTCTGTTCAAGTCTTTTGCCCATTTGTGAACTGGGTTATTTGTCTTTTTGGTGTTGAGATGTTGAAGCTTTCTATAGATTTTGGAGATAAGTCCTTTATCACATATGTCATAGGCAAATATTTTCTCCCAATCTGTAGGTTCTCTTTTTGCCCTTTTGATGAAGTATTTCAATGCACATAAGAATTTAAAAGGTCCCAGTCATCTAGCTTCTCTTCTATCTCCTGCACATTCTGGGTTATGCTTGACAGTCTACTTATGCCATAAATTAGGGCTCCCAGATTTGCCCCTATTTTTTCTTTGAGGAATTTTATAGTTTTGGGTTTTACATTTAAGTCTTTAATCCAGCTTGAGTTTGTTTTTGTGTATGGGGTGAGGTATGGGTCTTGCTTCGTTATTCTACAGGTGGATATCCAGTTTTGCCAGCACCATTTGTCAAAGAGGCTGTCTCTTCCCCATTTAATGGGTTTTGGACCTTTGTCAAAGATCAGTTGTCCA
>NW_006924728.1:755-1221 GCF_000298275.1 Orycteropus afer afer | reverse complement strand
TTATTATGTTGAGGAATTTCCCTTCTATCCCTATTTTGCTGAGAGTTCTGAACAGGAATGGATGTTGGATTTTATCAAATGCCTTTTCTGCATCATTTGATATAATCATTTGGATCTTCTCTTTTGTTTTCTTTATGTAGTGGATTACGTTGATTGATTTTCTGACATTGAACCACCCTTGTAAACCTGGTATGAATCCGACTTGATCCAGATGTATTAATTTTTTGGTATGTTGTTGGATTCTGTTGGCTAGGATTTTGTTCAAGATTTTTGCATCTATGTTCATGAGGGATATTGGTCTGTAGTTTTCCTTTCTAGTGATGTCTTTCCCTGGTTTTGATATTAGTGTTACGCTTGCTTCATAAAATGAGTTTGGGAGTACTCAATCTTTTTCTATGTTCTGGAATAGCTTGAGTAGCATAGGTGTCAACTCTTCTCTGAATGTTTGATAGATTTCTCCAGTGAA
>NW_006924728.1:0-501 GCF_000298275.1 Orycteropus afer afer | reverse complement strand
GTTTACAATTCTTGTGATTTGGATCTTCTCTTTCTTTTCTTTTGTTAGGTCTGCCAATGTTTTACTGATTTTATTAATCTTTTCAAAGAACCAGCTTTTTGTTTTGTTGCTTTTCTCTATTTTTGTTTGTTTGTTTTCTGTTTCATTTATTTCTGCTCTGATCTTTATTATTGCCTTGCTTCTAGATACTGTAGAATTCTTTTGTTGTTCTATTTCTAGTTGTTAGAGTTGATGAATTAGAGTGTTGATTTTGTTTCTTTTCTCTTGTTTGATATATGCATTTATTGCTATAAACTGCCCTCTGGGTACTGCTTTTGCTGTGTCCCATAGGTTTTGATGTGATGTATCTTCATGCTCATTTGTTTCTAGGAATTTTATTACCTTAGTTTTTAGTCTGTTTTATTACCCAGTAGTTTTGCTGATGTGGCACCACTCAAATTGAAGAGAAACAGCCACAGACATCCATTAATCATCGGAACATGGAATGTACGAAGTATGAAT
>NW_006924727.1:10005-12470 GCF_000298275.1 Orycteropus afer afer | reverse complement strand
TAAAAAGAACTGTTGTTTGTACCCAATACCTAATGATGAAAATATGTATATGAAGAGATGAATGCAATTAAATACTTTCCATTCCTTGAAATGTTATTGTGTGCTGTTGAGTCCATTCAAACTCATAGTGACCATATATTATAAAGTAGAACAGTCCCATAAGATTTCCTAGGCTGTAATCTTTATGGCAGCAGATTGCAGGTCTTTTCTCCCTCAAAGCAGTTGGCAGATTCAAACCACTAACTTTTCAGTTAGTAGCTGAGCACTTTGCCATTGTTGTACCAAGGTGTCTTGTTCCTTAAAATAAATGTGTGAAAATGCAAGGTAAATGAGGAACTGAAGGATGAATGCCAGAACTTCTTATAGGAGATGATGTCTTCAAAGAAAACGGAGTCTTATCCAGCAAAACAAGTCAGGTGAGAAACAGCATGTGATGGAGATGAATCTAGATGAATGTTGATTTGTAACATTGCATGGGTTCATTTACAAAAATTCAAGATATCAAAATAGTTGATATACTAACTGTAGTATCCTAAGAATTTCAAGATAGAGGAGCAATGTCTTTAAGGCCTGTAAATCATATTAATAACCTCTGATTTTATTTCATAAAAAATATTTAACCAGTCACAATTTTTAAGAAGATGGGACATTTATTGAAACAGAATGGAAATGAATAGGGACAGTTTTGACATAAAGAGGTCTTTAAATGTTTGCAATCATGGCAACAACAAAGGAACTCAGTTTATAATGTAAAACTGTGTATATGAAGTTTTTTGCATTAGGCTCACGAAGAAGAACAGAAGAAAGTGGGGAGATCTTTGTAAGCATAGAAATTATTTCAGAGACTTTAGTTTTGTGGATAAACCCAAGAGGGCTGACATTAAATCTTTTGAGTCTCTTAGGGTTTTGGTGAGTGGATGGGAAAATCCCTCACCTCATCCAATGCCCATAACCCCTCCTCCTTTCCACAAAGTCATTAGGAAACATTAAAATTGGTGGGTAGCAGCCTTCTTTGATTTGAGCTAAAGAAATGTCTGATGTGTCCCTGTATGCCAAAGACTTTGCTATGAGATTGTTTGAGAATAAACACAGAGACATGGTCTCTGACAGACTTGTGAAGAGAAAAAATGTCAGGACTTAACAGGTAAAATAATAGTGTGACAGACTCAGAGTATGCTCATAGCATAATAATGATAGATGATCCCACATCTACCAAATGGCTTCAAGTTCATGGTATTGACAGGGTGCTGTTACAGAATGTGCAGAGAGAAAGAAGAGGCATTGCAAAACACAGAAAATGTGAGAACTGATAGAGGAATGCCAGGAAAAGAGAATATCTGATGACTGGAAAGTATATGAAGATCTGAAATTTGCTTCAGACAGCTGATGCTAAGAGCAAACTAGCTCTCAATGACCAGCAAGCTGTTACATTCACTATTTCCAAGTTCACTCCCATGAGTTATCAATACTAGCTTCTACAATAACAATTCCTCCATTCCACTAAGCAGACATTCATTTGTTTATATACATTACCTCATGTGTCCCCACCATCTGTACCCCTCAGGTAAGTCTCACATGTTAGGTCCTGTGTCAGACACTGTGATTACACTTTAAGGATACCTATTCTATTGGCTGATCTTGGATAAGAAAAACATTGGTCCTATTAGAAAGAGTCAGTGGTCTGTGGGTGGGGAAGTCATAGAATTGACCATGGGAAACAAATCTGTGGAAAGCACAGCACTTGGTTGCTTGACTATTCTAAATGCATGTTAGTGAACACAGCCTTCCTCACATAATAGAGACTTCTATTATGTCCATTCAGACTTATTCTTTGACTTGAAATTTAGTAGCACTAACTAAAGGTATTTCTGTTATTGCTAGCGTACTTGATGACATTTATTAAGCATTTGGCTAATTTAGGAGCTCAATGATATGATTTGAAAGCAATTTTATTAAAGAGTCTAGGAAAGAATGAAATAATCCAACTAGATTCTTTATAGTATTGCAAACATTTCATTAATGTATAGCTTTAGAACTTCTTAAAACAAAATACATAGTTTCATGATTTTTGACTAGATAAGAAATTTCAAAGAAGTTATAAACGCCAAAGTTTCAGAAAATTCACTTCTCAGTAAAATTGGGGAGTGATTACATTTTCTTCGTTTATCCTATTGTGAATCATTTCTGGTATCCCCAGACTTCGCCCTCTGTTTTTCCTGCCTAGATCTTTTTAAAATACTTTAAATGAATCCATTTATCATCCTCTTTTTTTTTCTTTAAGTTGCTTTTGTCTAAACTCAGAAAATAATACAAGATTTTGAGAACATTCATATGCCATTAAGATCAAATGAGAAAATTGACAAACTCCCAGGCTAATGATAGCTCTGACCAGTTTAAACCCAAGTAATAGGTCACTATTCTGACTTAGGTACACAGTCTCTCATTTCTGTATCTCCTGCTGTTCT
>NW_006924727.1:6291-7979 GCF_000298275.1 Orycteropus afer afer | reverse complement strand
TTGTTAGTACCTTGTAGAGATTCTTCCTCTAAGAATCCTTCCACAGAAGGATTCATGAATTATGCATATTTTATATTGAAATTAAATGCACCCAAATCTTCTTGCTCTGGAATGACCAGGTACTCAATGAAAACAAGTCGTTGACTCTATTACTGGTATCTTAATTATTTTTATAAAAAGTGAGACAAAATGAATCTCATATGTGTTCCTATTCAAAAACTCATTATGAACCTGATAAGGCAATAAAGTCTAAACATTTAAATGTATTTCCAAAGTCATTCAAGAAGTTGCAACACAAAGTTTATGAGAATTAACTTCATCTACCTTTTACATCAATGCTGTTCCCACTTTTTCTGCCATTTGCTTGTTTACTTAAATGAACAAATGCTATCAAGAATCTGAAATTTTATAATCATTAACCCTAGAATGTAGTGGCATACTATGATTCCCAATAAGTTACAGAGAAAGGTCACCTTATTCTGTGATACTCAAAACAAAAACAAACACAATGAGCAAACAAAAATACCCTGAATCTCATCATGAAGAAATATTGAAAAAATCCGTAAGAGGGATATTCTAAGTAGTAAATAGTTGTGTTCTTTAAAAATACCAAATCAAGAAAGATGAATGACTGAGGAACTGCTGCACACAAAAATAATCTAAAAGACATGAAAATTAAATGCATTGTGCAATTCTGGATTGACTCCAGACAAAAAAAAAAAAAAAAAAACACAGAAAGACAGAGAAGGAAGATAGCCATAGGAAGATGGAGGCAGAGAAGAAAAAAAAAAAAAAAAAAAAATGTAGCCAGAAAAGTTCTAATGGGGACAACTATCTAATTATGTACAAGGACTGTGGAATAGGTTATAATATTAATTCAATGATAAGTTTCCTGATTTTGGCTTTGACATTATGTTTATGAACTACAATGTCTTTCTTGGAAAATACACACTGAAATATGTAAGTATAAAGGGGCATCATTTGTCTAACTTACATAAGCATTTCAGAAAAAAATAGAAATGTATATATGTACGTATCTGTGAATCTATCAACAATAGAAATACAAAGGAAAAAAAATAGACAAACTATAAACAATTTGTGAATCCAGATAACTGTTTTAAGGGGTTTTCTTGTATATATATATATATATATATATATATATTTTTTTTTTTTTTTTTTCAAAACTCTTTAGGTTTACAATTATAGCAATATTAAAGTAAATATTCCTGCAGTATTCCTCAAAACATTCCTTATTCAGAAAAGGGCACCACTATACCTTGGCCAATTCAGAAACCTAGTCATTTACTTTGAAATAACCCTCAATTTCATACTCTGTATGTATTAGTTCACCAAGTCCTAGCGATTATTTTAAAAATAATTCTCAAATATATTCCACTTTCTCTATTACTTACCCCTTTTCTTTTTCATCCTTTCATCAGTGCTTATTGAAATAATAAAATAAATTATATTATGATCTTTTATTCTTTTTTTTTTTTAAATAAGCCATGGTTTTAGAAGTAACTCAAGTTAAAATCCATTGCCACCAAGTCCGTTAGCCTACTAGTATCTACTATAGGAAAGAGTAGAACTGTCCCATAGAGTTTACAGGGCTGTAATATTGATAGAATTCTCCTGGTAGCCAAGCTGGCAAGATTTCATCTCACGTACTTTATACATGTTATCTGGAG
>NW_006924727.1:0-2391 GCF_000298275.1 Orycteropus afer afer | reverse complement strand
TTTTGAGTGATGTCTTTGCTTGGTTTTGGTATCAAGGTTATGTTTGCTTCATAAAATGAATTAGGGAGGAATCCATCTTTTTGTACTTTTTGAAATAGTTGAAGTATGACTGGTGTTAGTTCTCTGAATGTTTGATAGAATTTTCTAGTTGGTAATTTTTTATGACCTATTCAATTTCCTCTTTTGTTATGGATCTGTTCAACTTTTCCACATCGGTCTGTGTTAGTTTAGGTAAGTAGTGTTTTTCTGAAAATTGGTTCATTTCTTCCAGATTTTCAAATTTGTTGGAGTACAGTTCTTCATAGCATCCTGATATTATCCTCTTTATTTCAGTTGGTTCTGTTGTGATGTCACCCATTTTGTTTCTTATTCATATTATTTGTTTTCTTGCCATTTTTTTCCTTTGCTAGATTTACCAGTGGTTTGTCAACTTTATTAATCTTTTTAAAAAAACCCACTTCTAGTCTTATTGATATTTTCTATTGTCTTTCTTTTCCTGTTTCATTGTTTTCTGCTTGAATCTTTATTATTTCCTTTCTTCTGATGACTGTAAACTTTTCTTGCAGTTCTTTTTCTAATGGTTGGAGATGTTGGTTTAAAGTGTTGATTTTAGTTCTTTCTCCTTTTTTGATGTGTGCATTTATTCCTATAAATTGGCCTCTGATCACTGCTTTTGTGCTGTCTCAAAGATTTTGGTATGTTTTGTTTTCTTTCTCATTTGATTCAAGGAATTTTTTAATTTCATTTTTTTAATTTCTTCTCTAACCTAGCCTTTCTTAAAGAGGGTGTTGTTCAGTTTCCATGTGTTTGCTTATTTTCCATTGATCTTCCTATTGTTGACTTTTAATTTGATAGCACTGTGATCTGAGAAAATGCTTTGCAATATTACAATGTTTTTAAATTTATTTAGTCTTGCTTTATGGCCTAACATATGGTCTATCATGGAGAATCTTCCATATGCACTGGAAAAGAATGTATATTGCCTGTTGTTGGGTGAAGTGCTCTGTAGATATCTATAAGGTCAAATTGGATGACTGTATTCTTTAGTTCTTCTGCATCTTTGGTGAGTTCTTTTCAGTTGTTCCCTTCTTCATTGAAAGTGGTGTAATAAAGTCTCCACTATGACTGTGGCATCATGTATTTACCATTTTAACCCTTTTAAAGTCTGATTTATGTATTTTGGGGCTCTTTGATTTCCCTTTCATGCCTTTTTATCATGACTAGATGTCGCAGCCGGCGTGACAATTCTAGAAGAGGGGGTAAGAGAATGGGTTAAAAAGAAAAGAAAGACAGTATGGGGACTGGAGGAACACTCAGAGCCATTGCAAAGCAGTGTCAATTTTATTTGTTCTTTCACAGGCTTATATACAGTCAAGCTAAGATAAAGCAATATTGAGTTAGCATATTACAAATATAACCCAAGTTCCTTGTTCTGGGGTAGTCAGGTCAAGTTCCTTCTTCTTCCTCCTGCAACTTCTCTATTTATATACTATTTCATTAAGATCTAGGTGCAGGGTATATATATATATTTGTGGGCTAGCTCAGGTGTTCATGAGGTTTATCGAAAGATCAGGCATATACTAGTTTAACCCATAATTTACATGCTGCACTTGTGGCAAACAGGGGAAAACATAGGTGGAGGCATCCTAAGAGCAGGGGCTCAACCTAGTTTTTGGGCACGCAATGGCACATGACCTATTTTTCAGGGAGCTCTTTGCTCTATTAGTCACTTGCCACCAGGCCGCAAGTCCTCCTTGGACATAGGGCTCTCAACAACTAGAATTCCAATACAATGTTGACTAGAAGTGGTGATAGATAGATATGGGGTCCATAGATATTTATTATAGTTATATCTTCTTGTTCAATTGATCCTTTAATAATTTTATAGTGTCCTTCCTGTTTTGTATGGTGGTTTTTGGCTTAAAGTCAATTTGATCAGAAATTAATATTGCCACTCCTGCTCTCTTACAGTTGCCATTGGCTTGATATATCTTCATCCAGCCTTAGATTTTTACACTATTTTTGTCTTTGTCTCTAAAGTATGTCTCTTTTAGACAGCATATTGACGGGTTATCCTTTCTTATTCAGTCTGCAACTCTCTGCCTCTTGAGTGATGCATTTAATCCATTAACATTCAGTGTCATTATTGATGAGTATGAATTGATTTGTTGTCATTTTGTTAGGTGATTTTTCATGATGTTCCTGGTTTCTCTGTTCCATATAATTTTCTGTGCTGAGCTCATTATGTTTATGAATTGTATTATCATTTCTTTGTTGCTATTGTTTTAGTAGTTGCTAAATAATTGTGCTTGTCCTCTTTTTTATTGTGATGTGAAGGTTTATCATTTTCTTTGATTTATAATTTTCTTTATTTTTTTTTATAGTGAGCAT
>NW_006924726.1:11968-12531 GCF_000298275.1 Orycteropus afer afer | reverse complement strand
AAAGATAATTCTTTTGAATTCCTTATCAGAGTGTTCCAATGCTGCTTCTTCCTCAGGGATGTGTTCTGGGTCTGTATCCTGCTCCCTTGTTTGTACCACTTTATCCTGCTTCTTTGTGTGGACTGTGTTGGTCTGTTGTCTCCGAGGCATCGTGGAGTTGTTGTATTTAGATCTCTGTTAACTGTTTGTGAAGAGCAGCCAAGGGTGATTCAGGCTCTTCTTAGTGGTTTTTTATCATTGGCCACTTGGTGGAGAAGGAGGCAGTGCCTCTTGCTCAGTAAGTGAAGTTGTAGGTGGTGTGGGTATAGTTGTGTCTTATGGGGACTGTTGTTGTCTCCCACTCAATTAGATACAAATTATAATTGAATACCCATCAAAAAACTTAAAGTACATGGAGAAATAACACACCATGTAATCATACAGGAACAGTAACCAAAAAAAGAAAAAAAAAGAAAAAGAAGAAGAAAAAACAAGAAAACCTGAAATATCTGGGGATAGAGCATTAAGAGAAAAAAGGTAGAGAAGGAGAATAATGAAGGAAAATAAATGGTAATAATGCAAAA
>NW_006924726.1:6999-11738 GCF_000298275.1 Orycteropus afer afer | reverse complement strand
AGAAGGTAGGTGGGAGTGGGGGATGGCCACACCTCCATTCACCAAGTGGGTGTGGGGTATAAGAGTAACAAGAGGAATATGGTACCTTTTCAGTCTTGCAGGTCCGGAGGGTCCTTGGGGTTGCTGGAAAGCAGAACATGTTCTTAAGCCCCAGGAATCTGCGAGAGCACTGTGTCTTTAAATATCCAAAATAGTCAAGTTGCTTTTTAGACCTTCAAAATGGCGGCGTCCTCTGGACCAGCAAAAGTCCACAGCTCAGCCCGCCTTTCTCTTGACCTTCTCCGTTTACTCACCAGCCACCGGAGCAGTCCTCCATGCAATCCCTGGCTAGCAGGGCTGATTTTTAGGTTAATTCTTAAGTCCTACCAGCACTCAGGAATCTCCAACCTGTCTGTGCCATCAGGATCACTCAAGATGCCTGCCAGACTGCAGCTCCATACGTCTCCTTTTTTGGTATCTTCACGCAAATTCTTCTGCTGGTTGGGGTTTAGTCCACTTCTATATCCTTCCCCTCAAAGCTCAGGGGTTCAGGATTATCTTCTGTGTCTGTGCTAATTGGTTTCCCTTTTCTTTGAAAAGGGTCTGTGCAGTCTTTCTGCCTAGTCCGCCATCTTGCTGGAACTCTTCTATAAATTTTAGAGATTAGTCCCTTGTCTGAAATGTTGTCAAAAATTTTTTGTTAGTCTGTTCATTCTCTTTTTACTCTTTTGGTGAAATCTTTTCATGTACAAACATGTCTAAATTTTAGGCCCTACTCATCTTGTTTGTCTTCTACTGTTTATGCATTTTTAATTATATTTGATAGTGTATTTATATCATATATTGGGGCCCCTAAGTTTGTCCCTATTTTTCATTGATGGTCTTTATAGTTTCAGGTTTCACATTTAGGTCTTTGATCTATCTTGAGTTCGTTTTTGTATATGGAGTGAGATATGGGTCCTGTTCAATTATTTTGCAAATAGATATTAAATTTTGCCAGTACCATTTGTTAAAGATATTATCTCCTCCCCATTTAATGAGTTTCAGCCCTTTGTTAAAGAACAGCTGTCCATAGATAGGTGGGTTTACCTCTCTGGGTTCTCAATTCTTTTCCATTGGTCTATGTATCTGTCATTGTGTCAATACTAGCCTGCTTTGACTATTGTGGCTGTATAGTAGGTTTTGAGACCAGAGAGTGTGAGGCCTCCTACTTTGTTCTTGAGTAGTGCATTGCTTATCTAGGATATCTCTCCTTTCCTAATATATTTAATGATTAGTTTTTCCATCTCTTTAGAGAATTATAATTGAATATAGTTTGAGATGACATTGCATCTGTAGATTGCTTTAGGCAATATTGACATTTTCATAATATAAGTCTTTCTATCCATGAGCATGGTATATTGTTCCATTTATGTAACTTTCTTTTGAATCCTTGTAGTAGTATTTTATAGTTTTCTTCCTATAGGTCTTTTGTATTTCTGGTTAGATTTATTCCTAAATGTTCATCTTTTGGGTGGTTATTGTAAATGAAATTACTCTCATGATTTCCTTTTCGGAGTTTTCATTGTTAGTCTAAAGGGACATAAGTGATATTTGTATGTTGATCTTTTACCCAGACACTTTGTGGAATGTTTCAATTTGTTTCAGTAATTTTCTTGGGATTCTTTGGGATTTTTTATGTATAGTTTCATACTATCTGCAAATAGATATAGTTTTACTTCTTTGCCAATTTGGATGTCTTTTATTTCCCTTACTTGCCTTATTGCCCTAGTTAGAACTCCCAATAGGATATTGAATATGAGTGGCGATAAAGAGTATTCTTGTCTGGTTCCCAAGGACCTCTGGTGGCATAGTGCCTAAGGCATTTTACTGCTAACAAGAAGGTTGGTGGTTCAAACCAGCTGCTTTGCGGAAGGAAGAAGGGGCAATCTACTTCAGTTAAGATTTACCACTTGGAAAAATAATGGGGGTGGCTATGAGTCAGAATCGACTCAATGGCAGTGGGTTTTCTTTTTTTTGGTTTTGTCTGGTTCCCATTTGCAAGGGGAATGTTTTCAATCTCTCTGTTGAGACTAATGTTAGCTGTTGGTTTTGTACACATATCTTTTATTGTGTTGAAGACTTTCCCTTCTATTCCATTGTTGCTGACACTTTTTTTTTCTTTTAAATCAAGAATGGGTATCAGATATTGTCAAATGCTTTTTGTACATCAATTAATATGAAGATGCGGTTCATTTATTTTGTTTTGTTTATGTGGTGGATTATGTTGATTATTTTTCTAATGATTCTTACCTTCCTGGTATGAATCCCACTTGATCATGATCTATTATTTTTTTGGTACATTGTTGGATTCTCTGGCTAGGATTTTGTTGAGAATTCTTGCATCTGTGTTCAAGAGTTATTGATTGATAATTTTCTTTTTTATTGGTGTCTATTCCTGGCTTTGTATCAGGGTTATGTTCACTTGATAAATGAATTTGGGAGTATTCCCTTCTATGTTCTGGAATTCATGACAGCTTTTCTCTGAATGCTTTGTAGAAACCATCTGGGACAGGCTTTCCTTTGTTTGGATTTTTTTATGACCTATTCAATTTCATATTTTGCTATTGGTCTGCTCAAATTTTCTACCTCAGTCTTTGGTAGTTTATGTAGGTAGGGTGTTTTTAGGAATCTGTCCATTTCTTCTAGGTTTTCAAATATATTGGAGTACAGTTCTTCATTATATTCTATTATTATCCTTTTTATTTCAGTTCGTTCTGTTTTGATGTCATCCATTTAATTTCTTATTCATGTTATTTACATCATCTTCTTCTTTTCCTTTTTTAGGTTTGCCAGTGGTCTGTTGATTTTATCAGTCCTTTCAAAGAACCATTTTTTTAGTCTTGTTGATTTTTCTATTGTTTTCTGTTTCATTCATTTGTGTTCTAATCTTTATCTTCATTGGAGATGTTTGGTTAGGGTGCTGATTTTGTTTTTCTCTTCATTTTTGGTGTGTGTGTTTATTGCCATAAATTGCCCTCTGAGCAAAGTTTTGGTATGTTATATTTTCATTCTCATTTGATTCAAGCAAATTTTTAAATGTCTTCTATTAATCAGTAGCTTTCAAGCAAGATGTTGTTCACTTTCATGTGTTTGATTTTTTTCCCTTGCTCTTCCTGTTGTTGATTTCTAATTTTATAGTGTTGTGAACTGAGAACATACTTTGTAATATTTTGATGTCTTTAAATTTATTGAGGCTTGCTTTCTGGTCTAAACTATAGTCTATTCTGGAGAATATTCCATATGTACTACAAAAGAATATATATTGTACTGTTGTTGGGTGGAGCATTCTGTATATGTGTGAGGTCAAGTTGGTTGATTATATTCTTTAGTTCTTCTGTGTCTTCATTGACTTTCTTTCTAGTTGTTCTATCCTTCATCAAAAATGGTCTATTAAAGTCTCCTGCTATTATTGTTATATATTTCTCTTTTCAATTCTCTTAAAGTTTGATTTATATATTTCAAAGCTCTTTTATTGTGTGTGTAGATCTTTCTTATGATTATATGTTCTTGTTTATTGATCCTTTAATTATTTATATAATATCCTTCCTTGTCTCTTATGCCAGTTTTTGCCTTAAAGTCTGTTTTATCAGAAATTAATATTATATTCCTGCTCTTTTGTTATTGTCATTTGCTTTATGTATATATTCATTTTTTGTCTTTGTTTCTAAGTATATCTCTTTTAAAAATATATGTATAATTGAAATATAATTTATGTACAGTGAAATGCACAAAACTAAAGTGACATGGGTCAATGGATTTTCTTTCTTTTTTTTTTGTTTTACTGTGTTCCCTCCCTTCCTTCTCCTCCCCTCCTGGTAACCAACAAAGAAAGTTTCCTTCCATATATAAACCTTTCTTTGGCTTTATAAAATAACGAACTAATACTGTATTTAACTTACAGTGATGAACTTATTTCACTCAGCATAATGTCCTCCAAGTTCATCCATGCTATGTGGTGTTTTGCAGATTCTACATAATGCTTTAGCGTTGCATAACATTCCATTGTGTATATGTACCATAGTTTGGTTATCCATTCTTCGGTTGATGGACACCTAGGTTGTTTTCATCTTTTGGCTATTGTAAATAGTGCTGCAATGAACATGACTGTGGATATATCTGTTCTTGTTATGGCTCTCACTTCTTTAGGGTATATACCTAGTAATGGAATGGCTGGGTCAGATGGTATTTCTAATTCCAACTTTTGAAGGAATCACCATATTGCTTTCTACAATGGTTGTACATTTTACAGTCCCACCAACAGTGTATGAGAGTCCCAATCTCTCCACATCCTCGCCAGTATTTGTTATTTTCTGTTTTGTTGAACTTTGCTACTAGGGCTGGAGCAAAATTATATCTCATTGTCATTTTGATTTGCATCTCTAATAGCTAATGATCATGAGCATTTCTTCATATGTTTGTTGGCCACTTGAATATCCTCCTTGATGAAGTGTCTATTCATGTCTTCTGCCCACTTTTTAATTGGATTGTTTGTCTTTTTGTTATTGAGGTGTTGGAGTTTTCTATAAATTCTAGAGATAAGTCCCCTGTCAGATATGTCATTACCAAATATTTGTTTCCAATCTGTATGTTCTCTTTTGACTCTTTTGGAGAAATCTTTGGAAGCACATAAAAATTTAATCTTTAGAAGGTCCCAATCATCTGGTTTCTTTTCTGCTGTTTGTGCATTTTGAGTTATGCTTGATAGTCTATTTATGCCA
>NW_006924726.1:3759-4873 GCF_000298275.1 Orycteropus afer afer | reverse complement strand
TGTGGAGTCATCTATTTGGCTTTTCAACTCTTTTAAAGTCTGATTTATGTATTTTGGGGCTCTTTCATTGGGTCCATAGATATTTATTATGCTTCTTCATGTTCAATTGATCCTTTAATCATTATATAATGTCCTTCTTTGTCTCGTATGGTGGTTTTGTCTTAAAGTCAATTTTATCAGAAATTAATATTGCCACTTCTGCTCTCTTGCCATTGCCATTTGCTTGATATATCTTTTTCCAACCTTTGATTTTTAGTGTATTTATGTCTTTATCTCTAAGATATGTCTCTTGTAGCAGCATATTGATGGATTTTGTTTTCTTATCTAATCTGCAACTCTCCATCTCTTGAGTGATGCATTTAATCCATTACCATTCAGGATAATTATTAATAAGTTTGAATTAGTTGCTGTCATTTTGTTATGTGTTTTTTCATGGGGTCCCTGGTTTCTTTGTTCCATATTATTTGCTGTGCTGAGCTCATTATGTGTATGAATCATGTTATCATTTCCTTTGTTGCTGTTGTTTTAGTATATGCTGAATATTTGTGCTTATCCTCCCTTTTACTGTGATGTGAAGGTTTATCATTCTTCTTTGAGGTTACCCTATGATTTATAATTTTCTCCCTGAGTTTAGAACAGTCCATTGTATCTTGCAACTCTCTTAACTTCCTCACCATTTGAAGTTCTGTAACTACACAATCTTTTCCTTCTCTTTGTTTCTAGTTGTCCTCACTTGCCAATTGATGTCTCTGGTTCCCTGTTTACAATCTTATAAGCTCATTTTACTTAGTATATGTCAATAGCTGTGGTTTCTGGGTTACATCATCTTGTGTATTAATGGTTGGTTTTTAGTTGCTATTTTTGGTTCTCTGTTCAAAGAACTCCCTTTAGCATGTCTTTTAAAGTTGGTCTGGTTTTAACAAATTCCCTTAGTTTCTGCTTATCTGGAAATCTACTAATTTTACCATCATATTTGAGGGACAATTTTGCTGGGTATATAATTCTTGGTTGAAAATTTTTCTCTTTCACTTGCCTTCTCACTTGCATGGTTTCTGCTGAGAAATCAGAGCTTATTCTTACTGGCTGTCCTTTGTAGGTAACTTTTTGTTTTTCC
>NW_006924726.1:1693-2926 GCF_000298275.1 Orycteropus afer afer | reverse complement strand
TGTGTTCTGGGTCTGTATCCTGCTCCTTTGTTTGTACCACTTTATCCTGCTTCTTTGTGTGGACTGTGATGGTTTGTTGTCTCCGAGGCATCGTGGAGTTGTTGTATTTAGATCTCTGTTAACTGTTTGTGAAGAGCAGCCAAGGGTGATTCCAGCTCTTCTTGGTGGTTTTTTATCGTTGGCCTGTTGGTGGACAAGGAGATAGTGGCTCTCGCTCAGTAAGTGAAGTTGCAGGATGTGTGGGTGTAGTTAGTTGTGTTTTATGGTTACTGTTGTTGTCTCCCACTCAGTTAGACAAAAACTACAATTGAATGATGATCAAAAAAATAAAATCACATGGACAAAAAACACACCATGTAATCACACAGGAACAGTAACCAAAAAAAGAAAAAAGGGGAAAAGAAGAAGAAAATACAAGAAAACCTGCAATATCTGGGTATAGGGCACTAAGAGAAAAAAAGGTTGAGAAGGAGAATTATAAAGAAAAAAAAATAGTATAAATGCAAAAAGATAAACAAGGAATGGGATGAACCACAAAAAAAGGGGGAAAAAATAAATTAAAAAAAGAAAAAGAAATTTCAACCAGGAACAGGGAAAAGAAAAAAACCTGGAATCTAGGACCTGGGAGGGGGAAGAAGAAGAAGAATAGCAAAAAGGACAAAAGTATTTATAATAATAGTTGTTTTAAAACAGACAAATACAAGCAAACTAATCACCACAAAAAAGAAAATCGAAAAGAACGAAAAAATAATAATAATAAAAATGAAAAAAGAGAAAAAAAATTTGTGGAGGACAGGGTAGGGCACCCAGGCTCCGTCTGAGCACACAGACTGTGAAGGAGTTCCTGTGGGTTCACAATTTAGGTGGGAGTGGGGGATGGCCACACCTCTGTTCACCTAGCGGGTGTGGGGTATAAGAATAACAAGAGGAATGTCGTACCTTTTCAGTCTTGCAGGTCCTTGGGGTTGCTGGCAAGCAGAATATGTTCTTAAGCCCCTGGAATCTGCCAGAGCACTTTCTCTTTAAATATCCAAAATAGTCATACCACTTGTAAACCTTCAAAATGGCGGCACATTCTGGACTGGCAAAAGTCCACAGCTCAGCTCGTCTTTCTCTTCACCTTCTCCATTTATTCCACAGCCATCAGAGCAGTCCTCCATGCAGTCCCTGGCTAGCAGGGCTGATTTTTTTTTTTTTTTTTAAATTGTGATTTGGGTGAAGATTTACAGAGCA
>NW_006924726.1:0-1144 GCF_000298275.1 Orycteropus afer afer | reverse complement strand
TTTAAGATCCCAGTCGCTACTCGCCAAAGTAGGAGGTGGAACAGTGTTTTGTATAGTATGTTATGCCAATTGAGCTTGATTTCTGCAGGGCTGATTTTTATGTTAATTCTTAGTTCCTAACAACACTTGGGAATCTCCAAGCTGTCTGTGCTTTGCTGTGAGGATCACTCAGGTCTGCCAGACCATAGCTCCATCTGTCTCCTTTTTTGGTATTTTCATGAAAATTCTTCTGCTAGTTGGGGTTCAGTATACTTCTATATCCTTCCCTTCAAGGCTTAGGTGTCCAGGATTATCTTCTGTGTCTGTGTTAATTCTTTTCCCTTTTCTTTGTGTTTTACTTCTGGATCTGGATCTTCTGGATCTTTTACTTTACTGGGTCTGTGCAGCCTTTCTGCCTAGTCCGCCATCTTATCAGAACTCTTGCCAGCACCATTTGTTAAGAGACCACCTCTTGCCCATTTACTGGGTTTCATCCCTTTGTCAAAAATCAGCTGAACATAGATTGATGGATCTATTTTTGGGTTCTCTATTCTGTTCCACTAGTCTACATATCTGTTGTTGTACCAGTACCAGGCTGTTTTTTGACTAATGTGGCTGTATAGTAGGTTTTGAGATGCAGGGGTGTGAGACCTCCTACTTTGTTCTTCTTCTTCAATAGTACTTTTCTTACTCGAGGTCTTTTTCCTTTCCATATAAAATTAGTGATTGTTTTTTCCATATCCTTAAAGAATGCTGATGGGATCTGGGTTGGAATGGCATTGAATGTATAGATTGCTTTGGGTAGTACTGACATTTTTACAGTGTTCAGTCTTCCTATCCGTGAGCCTGATATTTTCTTCCATTTATGTAGATCTCTTATGGTTTCTTGAAGTAGTGTTTTGTAATTTTCTTTGTCTAGGTAAGATTTGTGTCCCTGGTAAGATTTATTTCCAAATATGAATACTGCCTTGGAAACCTAAGGAGGGGTCTCTATGAGCCGGATCTGATTTGGCAGCACTGAGTTTGGTTTTTTGGTTTGTAAATGATATTGATTTTCTTTTCAGCAATCTCTTTGTTGGTGTAGATCCAACTGAGTTTTGGATGTTGATCTTGTATCCCACCAGAGATACAATTAGTTCTAGTCTTTTTTTTTTTTTTTTTGCTG
>NW_006924725.1:10604-12209 GCF_000298275.1 Orycteropus afer afer | reverse complement strand
GCATTGTGGTAAACTGTGGTCAATGTCATGAGACAAAGTATATGTGAACTGCTGTATGCAAAGTGAATCTGCTCTGCAAATCTTCACCCAAATCACAATTTAAAAAAAAAAAGAATGCCACCTGGCCATTTTGGCTTCCTCATGCCTCTGGATCAATAGATAAAGAAGGGCATTACTGTACTATCTGGTATGATAGATCCTGATTACTAAGGGGAAATTGTACTAAGTGGAAATTACTAAGGGAAAATTGGATTGACATTACTTAATAGAGGTAAAGAAGAATATGTCTGGAATACAGGAGATTCTTTAGGATGTCTCTCAGTACTACCATGCCCTGTGATTAAAGTCAATGGAAAATTACAGCAACCCAATTCTGATATAATAACTAATGACCCAGACCCTTCAGGAATGGTTTGGGTCAGCCCACCAGGCAAAGAACCATGACAACCTGAGGTGCTTACTGAGGGGAAGGAAAATTCAGAATGGGTGATAGAAGAAGGTAGTTCTGAGTATCAGCTGTGACCACGTGACCAGTTGCAGAAATCAGGCCTGTGATTGTTATATTTCTTCATTGCATCAAATATTTTTGTTTCCTTCTGTTATGAACCACAGGGATCCAGGTGAGGAGAGGGAACCCAGGCACACCCAAAGAAGCAGGGCAGGAGAGCAGGAGAAAGGGGATTAAAAGGCCCAGGAACCAGGACAGAGGAGTAGTCAGCTGCAGGGATCCAGGTGAGGAGAGAGAACCCAGGCACACCCAAAGCAGCAGGGTGGGAGAGCAGGAGAATGGGGATTAAAAGGTCCAGGAACTGGGACAGAGGAGGAGTCATCCGCAGAGACTCAGGTGAGGGTGGTATAAGAGGTTTCCAACAGGGAGACAAACTTGTCTGTCGGTTTGTCCTACCATGATGATGTGTTGATGTGAGTTTTGAGGCTGAGCCACTGGTGTTTCAAACCCAGTAGGATACACATGGTACACAGGTATCAGCCCAGCTTATAGACAGAGACAGACTAGGAAGAAGGAAGAGGCCATTCACTTCTCAAAGAATTGGCCAGGAAAACCTTATGAATAGCAAAGAAACACTGTCTGATACATTACCACGCAACTTTATGAACAGTCCAGTTAGGTGAGAAGGCTCTCAAAATAGGACTGGGAAAGAGCTGCATCATCTGAATAAACCCAGCCTTACTCATATGGATAAGGTAAAACTTTTGAGACCTCCGTTTGTGGATGTGGCACCACTCAAATTGAGGAGAAACACCTGCAGACATCCATTAATCATCAGAACATGGAAGGTACGAAGTATGAATCTAGGAAAATTGGAAGTTGTCAAAAAGGAAATGGAATACATAAAGATTGATATCCTCACCATTACTGAGCTGAAAAGGACTGGTTTGGGCCATTTTGAATCAGACAACCATATGATCTACTATGCCAGGAATGACAGTTTGAAGAGGAATGACGTAGCATTCATCATCACAAAGGATGTTTCAAGATCTGTCCTGAAGCCAACAAACATATGAAGAAATGCTCACGATCATTAGCTATTAGAGAGATGCAAATCAAAACAACAATGAGATACCATCTTGCTCCAGCACTAGTAG